>NC_048597.1:17575235-17875235 GCF_003668045.3 Cricetulus griseus
AGCTTCTTGAGTTCTTTGTATATTTTGGAGATCAGCCCTCTGTCAGATGTGGGGTTGGTGAGTATCTTTTCACACTGTGGGTTGCTGTTTTGTCTTACTGACTGTGTCCTTTGCCTTACAGAAGCTTCTCAGTTTCAGGAGGTCCCATTTATCAATTGTCGACCTCCGTGTCTGTGCTACTGGTGTAATGTTCAGTAAGCAGTCTCCTGTACCGATTAATTCAAGGGTATTTCCCACTTTGTCTTCTAATAGGTTCAGTGTAGCTGGATTTATGTTGAGATCTTTGATCCATTTTGACTTAAGTTTTGTGCAAGGCGATAGGCTTGGGTCTAACTGCAGTCTTCTACATGTCTGCAACCAGTTATTCCAGCACCATTTGTTGAAGATGTTCTCTTTGTTCCATCATATAAATTTGGATTGTTTGTCAAAAATCAGGTGGTCATAGGTGTGTGGGGTAATATCAGGGTTTTCAATTCTATTTCATTGGTCTACCAGTCTATTTTTGTGCCAATACCAAGCTGTTTTCAGGACTATAGCTCTGTAATAGAGCTTGAAGTCAGTGATATATTTTTAATACATGCAATTTCCCAGGGCCCCGGCTTTCATTTATTTACTTTGTAACAGTACTAGAAGGCTACTATCAAATGAATATATTAATATATACGTATGATATATTATATATAATACTATATATTGTTGTGTGTGTGTGTGTGTGTGTGTGTGTGTGTGTGTGTGTGTGTGTGTGTGTGTAAGCCATGGGTAGACACATTTAAGCTTCTTTTAGATAAGAAAAGATGATGCATTTAAGATTACAATTATGATTAACATTATTATTGAAGTCCAGGTTACTGATGAAAGGATAATGTTAAGAAACTGATCTAAAGATACCAAAACAAGAAATGTCGTTACCAGTAATGCTTGTAAGAAATGGCATTTTAATACCCCAAAAGAGAAGAGGTAAAGGGGCTAGGAATGTAAGTAACTCATAATCATTGTATCACTATATTTTCTAACCCTTATATTTGCATATTACAGTGTGATGTTGTATTTTGAGTCACTGTCTGTCCTGTATTAGGAATTTGTGAAGAATCCTTCATAACAAATCTTCCATCATTTCCACTTTTGTGTTTTCAAAGCTGATTATTCTGTCTGCAGATGTATAAAATTATTAGCCAAATATAATGAATTGACAAGAGTGACTAGAGAAATACTTGCTTGTCAAATGAACAAGGCTTTTACATGTCACATAATTAAATAAAATTCATCATAAAATTATGAATAAATAATAAAATAAAATTATGAAAGGACTATCCACACAAACAATTGATGATGGAAACTTTAAAAAATATCTGATTTGTAATGGTGATTTAGAGGTGGGTCAACTTTCTGTCTGTGCAAGAAAATATGCCAGAAGAAAGAAATGTTTTACCATATAAGCACTGTTTTCTATTCTTTCAGTAAGTTAAGGAAAATATTTAGGTTACATTTTTAGTCTGTCTCTAATTCTACAGTTTTTTTTCTATCTTTGAGTTTGCACCCATCAGTCTGAATTCTGTTCAAGTAAAACCAGACAATTCACAACTAAACCATGAAAATTCATTTTCATTTTTCTGTCATTGTTACTTTCTCAACAGGCTGTAACTGCCATTTTTGTTGCTTTCAGCTTTGATGTAGGTTGTCTGCTTTCTAAACCAGGTGTTCCCACTCACTCAACCACAGACTGTCGGCTAGGCTTCTCTTGTTGTTCTTGCTGTACATAAACTTTCATATGAAGTGTATATTTTCTCAAGGTCACTCTGGCCTTCACACAAAATATATTGATAACTGCTTCATTGTTTTCAACATTTTTTTCTCATTTTGTTTCTGGCTTTCGGGTTTCTATTGACAGAATGAAGGAAAAATTACTAAATTATGTGACATTGCTTTTACTGACACTGAAACTTCTGATGATCTCCAACCATATGGTTTTGTTTTTATGGTCCATTGGCGAGAGAGGAAGGGGAAACTTGAACTGAGGCTTCATCACCACATCATGCTCAAGTATTTGTTGGACCTTGCTGGTACGTGTTGAAAGAGCTTGCTGAATATTCAGATGAGAATAGACTATAATGAGTTTATTCTACATAAAAACCTCTGGATTTCTACACAGTGATATTAAATAATGAACACTAAAAATAGAGTTTTCTTATATAAGCTATTTAGTTACAAAATAATACATGTTTTTAATAAATAACTTAAAATACATAAAAGGACAATGGAAGAGAATAAAGATGCTTACCATCCACAAGTGACCACTGTTAGAAGTAGTTCTATAAATACATATAAGTGATTATATATTATTTTGTTTTCACTGATACTTAACCATCTTTGAAATTATTTCATTTAGTTTAGAAGTATGTTGTACTAACCAATCTCTACTTTTGTTGATATTTCTTACAGTTGACCAATTAAATTAAATTTTGAAACTTAACTTCAAATAACTATCATATTTCATGTGTCAAATGCTTCTAATGCCCTGAATCCATGTTCTGTCCTCACCATTTATATATCTCATTATCCCAGCAACCAGAAGAAAAGTTTGGACATTCTAGAAGAAGTGAAAGTTTCATTCAGTATTTATCATCCACACAAAGAGCAGGTCAAATGTCCCATTAGAAAATATCCATTTTACCCATTATAAATATATAGGGATTTCACAATAAATACTCATAATTATAGTCATAGACATGTAACAATGGGAGAAAATGGAAGCCTTGAAACCCTTTGATAATCCATCCCTCATTTGAAGTCTGGAACATTGTTTGTGGCAGGATATAATAGGTGAATATTCCCTATTCTCTACATTCACATATTTTAACATTCATATATTAGCAAAGCATCATTTAAGGCACTTTGAGTTGTATAAGAATAGTGGCTTGTTTGATGTGTTTTGTGTCTGTGTCTAATATACATTTTCACGTGATAGTTAATACTGCATAGCTATATTCTTGTGAAAAAATCTCTTAATTTTCAGATCTTCAACAGTGTTTTTTTAAGACACGATTTCTCTGAGTAGCTCTGTCTATCCTAGAGCCTTCTCTGTAGACCAGGCTGGCCTCTAACTCACAGAGATCTGCCTGTCTCTGCCTCCCAAGTCCTGGGATTAAAGGTATGCACCACTGCCATCCAGCAATCATGAACAGTTTTCTTTAGTCTTTTTAAAATTTATGCAAATCACTATTTAGTTGTTTAGTGTGTGTAGATGTGCATGCATACATGTGTGTGGGTACCATGGTATGCATGTGGAGATCCCTGGCTGAGTCAAATCACCAGCTATTTTCCTTTGAATTAAAAAAATGGAAAGATAAAAATACTAATTATTTTCTTATCAATGTAGTCATCCAACATCTTTCTGCATAGTCTATCCAATATGTTTACCTGATTTCCCATGTTTTCGCCAATTCTTCAATCATTTTTTTTCCTAATATAGGCAAACTGAAGATCTTTTAAATTTTGGTCTCTTTGATTTACTTAATTTCTGTAGTATTTTTATTTTGTAAAACTGCTCACTAAGAACATTTATACAGATAGGTTTCAATGACAGTTATATAGTATATTTTGATCATCTTATCATATATTAATTACCATGCCTTTGTGGGTAATTAATCATGCTTCTATGAAGATATGCTCTGATGTTTCTGTTGAGTGAAGGAATTAATCAGGAGACTCTGCGGATCTAATATCAGGACCTGAGTTAAAATGCTATGGGAACACCTGGTGACAGCTGAGTCATCGATCACTTCATAATTATGGCAAACTTAATGTTATCATATATTCATTTCAAAATATTGTAATGTGTTTGGAAATAAAAATTGAATTAAAGTTTTCATGCTAGGAACAGATGAACTACCTTAAGTCTACTTTTAATCATAAACCATTAAGCCGGGAATGGAAGAGTAGGAATGTTTGCTTTAGTTAAAAACAAGCAATTTTAAATAAAGATGGACAAGAGGCAACAGGCACATATCAAAACGAGAATTGTCCTGGCCGTTCTGAAGCAAGGAGCTCTCAGGTACAACCATAGAGGATAAAGGTAAAATTTCCCAAGGCAGACGGCCGATTTCATTTTCACTCCTAAGGAAAGATTAGATGGGCTCTTAATATTAGAAGGAAACCTTAAGGAACCAATCACAGTTTGATGAAATTGAATTCCTTTCCCTAAGGGAAAAGAATTGAGATGTTAGCAAGATTATGAAATTTAGTTTTAGGGAGTTAATTGTGTCAAACTTCAAAACCACAAAGATGAATTTGGAACTTCTTTTACAAAGTAGAATTCTTTCTTATTTTAAAACAATCTTTTCTCATTTTACATACCAATCCCAGTTTCTACTCCCTCCCCTCCTCCTGCTCTCTACACCTTCCCCCCACTCCAACCCATCCACTCCACAGAGAGGGTAAGGCTTCCCATGGGGAGTCAATGAAGTTTGGCACATCTGTTCTAGGCAGGACCAAGGCCCTCCCCTGTTATCTAGGCTGCAGAGATGCCTAGCCATTAAAGGCTAGGCTCACAACCAAAAATATAACAAAGTAGAATTTTAGAATAGAGCAAAAGGTTTCCAGCCTACAGTCCACAATGCCAGAGCTAGGAAACACGGAGGACCCTAAGAGAGACATACATGGTCCCCCAGAGAAGGGGAAAGATACAAGATCTCCTGAGCAAATTTGGAGCATGGGGGCAGGGAGAGGGAGTTAGGAGAAAGAGGAGGGGAGAGGAGGACATGAGGAGCAGGAAGGTTGAGTCCGGGGAAGAATAGAGGAGATCAAGAAAAGAGATACCACAATAATGGGAGACATTATAGGTTTAAAGAGAAATCTGGTACCAGGGAAATGTCCAGAGATCTACAAGGATGACCCCAACTAACAATCTAAGCAATAGTGGAGAGGCTACCTTAAATGTTCTTCCCGTAAATAAGATTGGTGATTACCTTATATGCCATCCTAGAGCCTTTGCCCAGTAGTTGATGGAAGCAGAAACAGACACCACAGCTAAACACTGAATTGAACTCCTGGAATCAAGTTTCAGAGAGGAAGGAGTGATGAGCAAATGGGTCAAGACCAGGCTGGAGAAACCCACAGAAACAGTTGACCTGAACAAGGGGGAACTCATGGACCCCAGACTGATAGCTGGGAAACCAGCGTAGGACTGATCCATACCCTCTGAACATGGGTGTCATCTAGGAAACCTGGGAAGTTTATGGGGCCTCTGGTAGTGGATCAGTATTTATCCCTAATATAAGAATGGACTTTGGGAGCCCATTCCACATAGAGGGATATTCTCTCAGGCTAGACACACAGGGAGAGCCTAGGCCCTGCTCCAAATGATGACAGACTTTGAAGATCCCCCAATGGAAGGCTTTACTCTCCCTGTGGCGCAGAAAGGGGATGGAATAGGGGGATAAGTGGGGGCCAGGGGAGGAGGGAAGGGAGAGGGAACTGGGATTGACATGTAATACAAGCTTGTTTCTAATTTAAATAAATAGAATCACCAAAAAAGTTGGATACTATAGAACTGCTAACAAACATTCTGTTCTGGTAATAAGAAGCCCATTGCACTCATGAACTCACAGTATCTGTGACTGCCGCACAAGACCAGCACAAAATCAAGCCAATCCAAATTCTAGCATAGATGACCAGGTGTTCAAGAGACCCTGGTTGAGGAGCTGTTGGTAATTACCTGCTTCTGGAGGAGGGGCAATCAGTTTTCTTCAGAAGTAGGGCTGGCTGGACATGCTCCAGTGGATGGACCTACACCCCTCCATATACCAGCAACATGCCTGAACTCAATTGGTTACTTGAAAATAAATTTGTGACATGAAATTAGAAGAGCAATTTGGAGGAGGAATAGAAGGGTCAAAAGTTCTGAAAATCATCAAAACACTCTGTACATGTATGTGTAATTTTCAAAGAAAGTTACACAAAATTTAAAAAAGGAAGTTTGATCACATAAACATGCTTTATGTTTTTTGTCTCAATCACTATGAAAATATTTGAAAACCAATGATATAATGATTGAACAAAGTATATTTCTAACAGCCAGCAACAAAGTGTTTAAAGAAGATTGAGTTTTCAGAGAAATATGAAAGGAATGACTCAGTTGTTAGTCACAACTTTTCATTTATGCACTCTACAGGCACAGAGAGAAGCCTGACTGCCTAGAAGGCATCGCTCACCAGTGATGCACAATGTCTTCCCTTGTCTTACATTCTTAAAATGTTAAGTACTGATAATAACACATTTGTCTTCATCTGAAAGAAAAATATAAACACACACACATAAAAAAGAAATAGAACTTGACTTGGAATGTAGTCTCTAAAAAAGCAACAGGGCATATATTTTTTTAAAATATAACCTAATGAAACTTCTGATGTTTCTTTTTTCTTATCTGTCATTTAGTTAAACTTTAAAAATTGCTAGTCCATGAAGGTCATGATTGCTCTATGGAATGCTATTCTAGGTGACTGTGTTGACTGATGTCTTCTGTAACATTCCTTTCTTAACTGATTTTACTCACTCTTCACAAATGGTTCCCAGAGGATGTGTGACTCAAGCGTTGGACCTTTCTGAAGTTTCGTATTTACAACCTCAACTATGTCTAGGAGTATCAAATGCATGCTAAAGTGGTATCAAATGCAAAACTGAAATACCTCAAAGTGAGCCTGCTATCATCTTTCATCCTTTGTATTCTACCGCAGTTTGTACAGCCTTGACATTCTGACATCAAGCTTAATTCACCAAAAGTTATGTCCCCAGCTTCTTCCTTCACTCCTGAAGCCTACTGACTATAAAGATTTCTTATCTATCATAAATTATCTCTCTAGTCAATGCACTTATTTCCATTTGTGTATTATGCCCCCCCTTTTTTTGTCAGTAACATTACTCTTACCTCTACAATAGCAACCTAACTGGTCTCTCTGCCTAATGCTGCCATCAAATTATTTCCTTATAAGAGATGACAGATATGTGTGAGTGCCAAAATCTTGGCAGAGCATGGAACATGTCTATGATCAGATCATGTTTTGCCTTTTGCAAACTTGACCCCTGTTTCATTCTCCCTTAATTTTCTCTGCTATAGATAGCATTGTGCATTTAGGTTCCCAGGCCTGGCTTCCCTCTTCTTTTGTTCATAAGCATCACCTGGTGAGATATCCTCCCATTTCTAAAATCCACACCATAACTGCATCTCACTGAACTGTTTTCCCCCTGATGTCTACAGTCATTACCTTTTTTCTACAAAGCCAGAACTCATTTGGGATCTTTCAAACATCCATCTTATGTGTCACTTCCATTGACCATAAACTTATTAATGTGTGATTGTTTGTGTCGTATATGCATGTTCCCAAGTATCTGCATGTGTGTGACTTGTTGGTGGAGGCCAGAGGTCAACAATGGTGTTTCCTTCAATTCCATCCTACTATTTATTTATTTATTTATTTATTTATTTATTTATTTATTTATTTGAGATTGGAACTCCTACTGAACCAGGAACTATCCAGTTTATTTGGAATAGTTGGGCATCAAGATCCAGTCATTCTTTTTATCTGCCCATCCAGCACAGTTTTACTGGTATAAATCTGCCATGCCAAGCTTTTTTATTTTTGTTTTTTGCATTCATGCTGGTGATGTATATTCAGGTGCTCACAGTTTCACAGCAGGTAATACTCTGTGATGGAGTCATTCCTCAAACCGTGATTATTTGGTTTTGAAAATATCTATGATTCAGTCTGGGTTTCTATTGCTTCAATGAAACACCATGACCAAAAGCAAGTTGGGGAGGAGGGAGTTTATTTGGCTTCCATATTGTAGAGCATCATTGAAGGAAGGCAGGACAGGAACTCAAACAGGGAAGGAAACTGGAGAGGCCATGGAGGAATGCAGCTTACTGGCTTGCTCATCATGGCTTGCTCAGTTTGCTTTCTTATAGAACCATGACCACTAGCTCAGGGATGGCGCCACCCACAATGGGCTGGCTCTCCCCTAGTAATCAGTAATTAAGAAATTTTTCTACAGCCAGATCCTATGGAGGAGACATTTTCTCAACTGCAGTTCCCTCCTCTCAGATAACTTCAACTCAAGGCAAGTTGACATAAAACCACCCAGCATGTTCTGTTTATGACGATGAAAGTAATCCTTACCCCATGTACTACATTCTGGCAGTAGTTTTAATCTGATGTTTTGTTAAGATAGCCAAAGGGAAGATTAAAAACAATATACAGAAGGGCCAATTTTAAAGAGCAAGAGTAGTTTGATATGATCTGACCTCAATTGGATGCCCCTTTGTGTGTCTGTGAGTCAACTATAGTATTAAAAGATATTTTTCTTAAAACTGATGCGCCCATTCCCACTGCCATGGCTCAGGTCGATACGCAAGAGTTTAGCAGCTTTGTTTAGCCATAGCTGTTTTCATTCCTAAAGCCAGGATCTCCTTGTCAGTAATTGTCATCTTATTCGTATATAGTGTGGCTTTAAGGCATACAAAGGCCAGATGCAAAACACTGAAGCACATGTGCTTTGGCCTCAGGTGACATCTGTCAGAGATACCGCTTCTCTTCTATTAGTATTCCGGAATCTCTATTGGCCTGTCAGCATACGCCCTCAGCTGCAGCCACTAAGAGCACTCAGCACAACCACCTGTGTATGTTCAGCATGTTCGCTTTTAAAGGGCCCTGCCCACCTCCCATCATTCTCTCTCTTTCTGTCTCTTCCTCTCTCTGTTTCTTTCTATGTCTTTCTCTCTCTTTGTCTCCATCTTGCTCGCTCATTCCCTCCCTCCCCCTTTCTCTCTGCCCCTCTTTCCTCTCTCTTGCTGCTCCTGTCCGCAAGGCTGTATCCCCTCTTCCCTTTCCCCCTTTTACAATCCTTTTCCAATAATGACCGTCCTCTTCAACTCTGTCACATGGCATGGCATCTTTCTCAAACCGCTTTTTAAAATTACAACACTGGTTCCCCGACCGGGAAGGCTCTCCTGGCATCTCCTCCTGTCCGCAGGCAGTTTGAGGCATGCCAGGACCCTGGAGCCTAGTTCACAAAGAACAGCCTCACTTCTCCGGATCGATGGGTCCTTCTATCCAAAATCATCATGATTGGTGAGCCACTCCACCTTTTCTACCTTAGGCTATTCCCACGAATGAGGACTCACCTTGTCTCGTGAGCATGGTTTCTCATCTTTTGGCCTAGTTAAGAAAGACCTAGTATCAGGCAACCACGGCTCTCTCCTGCTGCGAGCCCTTGGACCCCACCTTTTCTGTGATGAACCACTGGGTGGCCTGTGCCAGTCTCATTTATTGGACTCTCAGGTCCTTCAGCCCCGCCCCTTGATTGAGGAATCACCCAGGCAGCTTGTGCCTTTCTCTCTGATCCTTGCTTGATAAAAGCCATTGGATCAGGTTCTGCCTCACTCATGTGAAATAAGCCTACCAAAACTCTGCTTCCCAACACTTTGGAATCACTTCACATGGGGACCCTACCCACCTACATCACCTTTGATAGATCTGCTCTCTTCCACTTGCAAAAAATCTGCTTTCTTTTTTGCTGATGGCGATGGCTTTGACAGGTGGGTCTCTTCTAACCTTTCTCCTGGATATGAGGCTTTCTGGAGCACAGTCCTTTCCTCACCTTCTGGCTTTTCTTGACGTCCTGGTATCAGGCAATTGTGGCTCTCTCGGTCTCAGATCCCCTGGTCCCAAACTTTGAGTGACTACTCAGTGGGTTCCCTGTGCCTATCTCAAAAATAGACCCCCTCTGAATTTCTGGGACACTAGGAATTGCAGACCCTTGGGTCTTCTCTGCCTCACTTATGGAAACTAGGTCATCCTCTACACCTTCTTGCTCCCATTGGGATGTTTTTTGGAGACCCATGGAACATCCCTAATCAGCTATTATTGCAGGAGTACCAGCTGTTGGCCATAGAGTTAGAGGCACAAGACTATCAAGCATGCCCAGGTGACGCTGTGGCGATGGGGATAGGAAAGGATGAGGTGCTTTAAGCCCCACGGAGTCATTTGGATTCATCAAGAACGACATTTTGCCAGGTCTGAAAGGCACCTTATAATTCCACACAGCCTGGACAGCAAAGTGACACAGCCAGCTACTCCAGGACATGGCTAGCACCACGCTTTCGCAGGTCCCCCAAAGATGAATGACACCTCCCAGATCATCTGGAAGTAGTTCTGAGGACACAGCATCTCATCCCCACCTCAGCTGCAACCCATTTCTAAATCCTCATCATTTTATAATAAATAAAAAGGGAGGAATGTTAGTATTCAGGCATCTGTACTGGCCTTCCCTTGGTGTTCTGATAGGATATGTCCCCAGCTGCAGCCACTGAGAGCACCGCCTGTGCACATACACTAGTTTAGCTTTTTAAAGAGTCCTGCCCACCTCCCACCCTCCCCTCCCGTTCTCTCCTTGCTTGTCTGTTCCTCCCACGCTCCCTGTCTCCCTCCCTTGTTCTGCCCCTCCCTATCTCTTTCTCTCCCTCCCTCCCCATCTCTCTGTCTCTGTCTCTCTGCCCCTCTTTCATCTCCTGCTGCTCCTGTCCTGGAGGTCGGTCTCCCCCTCCCCCTTTACAATCCTTTTCCCTTAATAAGAAGCCTCTCCTCTTGAACTCTGTCACGTGGCCTCATTCTCTCTCAAACCACTTTTTAAAATTACAACATCATCTGTGAATTTATTGTTATTCTTTCCTTTACTTCAATGATCATGAAAAAAGCTGTCCTACATAGCCATTCATCCTCAGCACCTAAGACTGTTCTTATTCCATGGTAAATCCTGGAAGGAATTATCTATACACTCAATCAAAAGCTACTGTATCCATTCCTGTTTGCTTCTTGTTACTCCAAGCACACATTGCCCTTATAGTGTCTCTCTCATGGCTATATGCCAGTGTTGCTCTCAGGACAAAATGGCATCATATTGAGGACAAGACTTATACTAACAGAGGATTCCTTCCATATTTACTTTTCCTTCCTGGTGGTTTGGAGCCAACAAGGCTGAAATTCTTAGCCCTTGGGGTTTTGTGGTTAGAAGTCAGGAAATTCATGGGTATGGGTAGGAACAAACTACATTTTGATTTTTAACTGCCTGAGGAATTTACTATGTATTTCATGGAGTTTGTCAATCAATGCCCCCTGGTTTTGTGCTCTAGAGCCTTTAAAAACACTAGTTACATTCATCACCACCACTATGCAATTATCAGAATGTAGTGCTGCATCTGGGTATTAATTCCTAATTTAGAGAACCATACACCTATTTATATATTTTAAACTCATGCAGTCTTGTTACTTTTCTTTCTAGCCCCAAGTATTTTAATGATTTATTATTTTCCTTTTGAGACAGGGTATCACAATGTAGCCCTCATTATTCTGGAAGTCATTACGTAGATCAGGCTGGCCTCAAACTCACAGCAACCATCCTGCCTCTGCATCTCAAGTGCTCAGATCAAGGCATCTGGAATTATTTGTGTATATATTCTTAAATTTTGAGGACATTATGATTCACCAGTGTAAAAGAGGAGTCCATGACACAATGACCAGGAAAATGAAAGCCTTACCAATGGGTTGACAGGCAGTCACAAGATGAATGGCACACAAATTCCTGAATTACTTGATGAGAGCCTCCAGTTAATGAAAAAGCTGCTTATCTAATCTGCTAAGGGCTCAAAAAATGACAGGTCATTGGTTTTTAGTCTGTTATGTATACTGAGGCGTATTTGTTAACACTACAATATTTTCTTTAGTTTCATCTCCATGCCATATATCCCCATAAACAATATAGAACACAGAAGAAATAGCAAACATATTACAAGAAATATGTAATAGAAGAGCAAAGCAATACACTCCTCAAGGCTAATTGATGAATCTGATTTGTGGTGATTTCATTTGCACAAAAGTATTTTTTTAATTAATCACATTTTCCATGCTGTAGTGTCTCTGAAAGCTTTGGTTGTTAATTCTCATTCACAGTAGGAATGAAGAATTTGTTTCTGCATTAAGAGGACAATAATGGTTCTCTCTACTTGTGCAGTGACTAAAACAGCTCTTCTACTTGGTGGTGTATATTGAAATTTCCATTTTAGTACATTTTGGGGTATTATGTCTTCAAATGCAATTTAGAATTTGTCTATTCTTTCAAAGCCTTGCCTCGTGACCACTAAGGCAGATAGCATGTTCAGATCTCACTTTCTTAAAGATGTTTTAAGTTGGTTCAATTTTTTAAAGATGTGATTCAACTGGACAAGACATAAAAGTCCCATGAATTTAGAACTTTAAATCATTTCATGACATAAACACAACCCATTCTGGGCAAATGACCAGTTAAGGTTAGATAAGGGCAGGTGTATGAGAACAACTTCTATCCAGAGTTGAAGCTAAACTGAAAAGTTCTTCACATCCTTATAAAGCTCCTTGCTTTAGTTTAAAACAGAAAATTATGTGACTTGCCATCTTCTCCTTGCATATGCCTACCCAAGTATCACTCTACATGTTTATACAAAGTTTCCAAATCAGTGCATTCCAGGCAAGTGCTTTCCTTTTCTTTTTGGCTTTGTCAATATTGCTCTCATCATTCCTTTCACAAACTAGCTTTACAAGATTCAGACTTTTCTCCATGTTCTGTGACTATAGGGATATACCTTGAAGTTATTGAGAGTAACCAAGAGCAAAGGCAATAGCTTGAAATATTTGGCAGTGTATGGGAACCTACTGTCCAAGAACTCCAATACTATATGTTTTCCCATATAGCCAGGACTCATTTCATTTGGGATGCGCTTGTTCTTCATGACAGAGGATAACATTCTCTTTTTCCTTTTGCATTATTTATTTGTAATGTCTTAAAAATGCCATACAACTGTTCAACACATACATTTTTAAAGGACATTAAAATTGCTAATAATGGAATCTAGCAATCTTACAATTCTTGTCCTTGCTTTCCAGTCTTCATCACTGAAATCAATTGTCATTGCCTTCCAACAACTGATTTTGTAAATATAATTCATGAATTAATTCTTTTTGTGTAAGCACTATTGTCCACTAAATAATTGGAGGTAAGGTCTGAAATTTAGAGAAGGGACTGTAGATACACATATGAGTTTGGAAATTCATAGTGTTTGAAACTATGAAACTATCCCCAAATTTCAGCCTTTTGAAGTGTGATAACTGTAGCTTGTTCTTAGAGAACAGGCATATTTAAGGGTGAAATAAAGAAACTAAACAGCAAAAATCAATGGAAGGTTATTGGACACAGTGAATACAAAGGACCAGAAGCAATATAGCGCAACAGTAAAAGAATTCTGGCTTCAAAAGAGTCATGAAATGCTGATGATATTCTGCTTCAAACAAAAACTTCTCAGATGAGTTGGTATACCTTCATCTATGGGCATAATAAGTCACTATGAATTAATTTACTATTATGTCCATTCAGAAGCATAATAGTAGTAATTTCTCTTTTGTGACCTATGCAGCCACATGTTTTCAGTCTGGTGATGGTACCAAGATGCATTTCATCTTGGGAAGCAGAATTTAAGTCCAATTAGAAAGTTGTTGGTTACTCTCATGATGATCATGCCACTATTGTACCAGACCAGTCATTACTGCTATTTGCAGTGTTCATAGATGAGTATGATTGATGCTTGGCTTTTGCTTCCAGTAACCAATTCCTGGGGTTAGGTTTTTTGTTTGTTGTGATATTCAGTGGCCTTGTTATAGGATAACTCTATTTTAAATCTTTTTATCTATGGGTATGGGTATATTTTAGGAATCTTCTACAATATTAGGCTTCTAGTGACTTTTTGAGGTCTATAATTTTATCACTCAATTTCTCTCTTTTACTCTGTCCTGTTCATTCTCACCCCAATTTATCTCTTCTTGTTCAATAATTTTCTTTTAAACCATTGTATTAGAGATATATTAGGAAGACAGAAATAATTGACTATGAGGAATGGTTGAAGTGATGGAGAAAAAGAACTTGGGGGGTGGATGCTCTGAGTCTGCATCCCGAGGTGGAATCCCAAGGGATTTGGGGTAGTTAGAGAGCAAAAGTAATGACACTCAAGAATTTTAGTCACTACAGAAATGAAAATGAAACCTTAGTTAGATACCACTAAAATAGAAGAAAGAAAGACTGACAATGCCAGGTAGAGGGGTCAACACAACTGAAACTGTCCTACATTATTGGTGGTAATATAAACTTGCAGTCATATTGCAAAAAAACCAGTTTCATAGAATCCTATGACTTTGAACAGGTAGTTTTGTGTATGGCACAGTGACCCTAATTCAGGGTGTTCATTGTGAGAAACTAAAATCATTGAAAACAAATATTTATAGAAGAATTTACAAACAGCTTTATTTATAACAGCCACCAATCTGAATACAAACAAATGTTTCATTGAAACATAAATGGTTAAACAAAACACTGATACTGCCAGTCACCAACAAGGTGGATGGAACTTACTCATCACACTGAGGAAGAGAAAGCCCACTTAATATGTTCCATTCTTGTGGACTTCTGACATCATGCCTCAGGTATAGCAAGTAAGCCAGCATGGAGATAAAACACTTGTCCTACTGGGGCCATGAGATAACTTTTCTGGTAAAGAAACGTTTATATTATTTGAAATGCCTTGGATATAGTGTAGCATTTAATTAAACTGAATGCCTCAGTTTGCACATTTAGTATGAGGCATACATTAAAAAAAAAGTCATTTTAGCAATTCTTTAAATCATTTGCTTCTTCTATATTTTATTTTATTTAACTAATGAATTATAATTGTATTAATGGTGAAGGCAAGATAAATACATGTCTTTTCTACAGTAGTTTTATTTTTATAATTGTATATCACTTCGTTAAAAGTAAATGATTACATTATATTTTGCATCCATGCATATAATGTATGATGTTACTGCTCTACTGCTCGTTCTTATCCTCCCTTCCCTTCTTCTTCCATTGTATTTCCACATCCTTAATGGCATATGCTCATTTTTTTCATAAAAAAGTCACTGTGGATAGAGAAGTTTTCATGTCAGTGTTTGTGACAGAGCACACTGTGATGACAGTTATTTGGGGGCAGGATAGATGTTCTAGCGCTTATCAAATCTCACCACATGACTACCTGAGTAGATCTTGTCCTGGAAAAAAATAAAATAAAACTAGGTCCAATTTAAGGTGTCAGTTCAGACAAAGGAAAAACATCCCCAGGCACTTAGCTGCAGCAGTTCACCACTACTCAGTAATTGACTGAGATGAGAAATTACAGTGGACCTCGATAGCATTTCATTTAGCCTCCAGTGCCAGGACAATCTCAACACATGCATTACATATGAATTTTAGCTGAAAATTTCCAAAAGTTCAATTTCCTTAGTAATGCAGTGATATTAAGCCCAGGATAGCCAACAGACACAGAAGAAAAGAGGTAATACAACTGCATAGCATACATACAGGACTTTGTATATGACATTAGGTTAAAGAGACACATCACCTCAATCCCACCAATTAGAACACTCCTAGATGCATAGATAGATACAAAATAAGAGGTGAGGTATGTGAACATAGAACAAAACAATGTATCTCTAGTCTTACCTGGAACCATACTGTGTTTGCTTGAGAGAACTTCAAAAATGAGATTTTTGCCTTGTACGACCAGTCACAGATTCCATTGTTTATTTTCATTGTGAACACTTTTGCCCCATTTGAAGAGCTCTGCCTTCTTTTTGTGCTCCTCCAAATCGCCTCATTTGAAACACTAAGCTAAAACACTATGCAACAGTGGAAAATTTACATGTGGATTATCAATAATTGTCCAAGAGACTAAAACAAATTTGGGTCAAGTCATGTTAGGATACAACTGTACTCATGCTTCACCTATACATCTATGAATAATAAATGATTTATATTTAAGGCCTTGCCAACGTTCATTTCAAGATTAATTTATAAGTAGTGCCATGCTTACTATAGAGGGTGGGCATCATGAATTTGAAATAGCAACCTGGAACAAGTCTCTAGGAGGTGGATGAGTTTTAGATATTAGGTGTTAATTCATATAAATGTTAGTATTTGCTTTTATTTGGCAGGAAACATTTTCTGGCAAACATCTGAATGAGAAAAGCACATTGGCACACTTTTGAGTGTGCAAGTATGTTGTCTACACAGACCCAGTCTAACTAATGTCACAGGGAAAATGTTCAAGTACATTGCCAGAGTGACATGATGTCATACAGTCCCACTGAATAATCCAGTGTAGCATCCAGAGCCTAAACCTCCAGTGCTCATTAATAACTATGACCACACAAAAATTAGAATTCCTATCACAAAAGCCCTTATCAGAAACCGATAATAGCTTTTCAGCTTAACATTCTGCTTCTCATAATATACCTAGAGACTTAAAGCAATGACTTTTGACCCAAGTAATTTTCTTCTAAGATGAAAGTGAATTGGATGATGAAAAACAGACAGAGAATACTAAAGAATTCAATTACACTCTCTGGCTTAAGTTGTTAATCTAGCATTTTTCTATTTATGATATGGGAAGCAGCTATACTATGTAGCAAGAAGCTATATTATTCAAAGTAAATATTGATGATAGAGAAAAAAAAGCTATACTTTGTGTCATTATCACTCATCCATGCACATTTGAAAGGCTCTGGATTTAGTTTTTGATAGTTTCAATTAAACATCATTTGGGTAAAACAAGAAAGTTGTACTTTAACCCACTGATGTCATACTACTGTATTGTATACTCATATGGTATACATTCATTGATTTAAGGCATATTCACTGGAACTAATCCAAGGAATAGATAATGTACATATTATTTCTATGAAACACTCACTCCAGAATGAACCTCAGGCCTGAAATCTGAACCTGAAACCCAAGCCATAATTTCCCTCCCTATTGTAACCTATAAAAAACAATCAAATATTGCAAGGCCAGAGTAGTATCCTGTTTTTATAAATGTGAAGGAAACAGAATATGTCCTACTTTGCTGTGACGTATTGCTGCTCTAAGTGAAACGTCTTCAGGTTGTCTGTGAGGACTATGTAGCAAAGCTGAGGAAGCTGGAAAGGGCGTTCAGGGACCAGAAACTAACACATGCTTTTTTTCCCCTTTCTGCCATTTCTCCTCAGCATAGATAGTTTCTGGTTTCCTGTAAGCAAATATCAGTCTGTGGGGGCAGCTTCATCTCTCTTGTCAGCTGAGATACAAGCAGAATTTGTAGACTTCCTTACTGCATTTTACCTTTGGCTCATGTTTTATCACTCGTGGGTGGTTTCCAGACTTTCTGGTGTGGCAGATACTGGTTTCCCTACAATATGAGGGCTTCATTTGGAATCACCATGAATTTGGAGATCTTGCCACAGTATTCGACTGTTTTGGGCTTATGGCGAGTAGCCTTGAGGCACCATAGTTTAAGAACTTAAAAAATGTGCTGTTCTAGACAGCATTGTTTATGTCCAGGTGATAAATGAACATAAACAATGTCATGATGCAATATCAGGTCGTTTCTATTGGTGTGTGTTAGATATGCACGGTTCGTAGAAGTGAAGGCGAACCCACTTGTTCCTTAGCTATTTGTGTACCTTTCTTCCTGCTGTTAACTAGAGTTTGGAATTGTCCTTTCTGTCTCAAACTTATGTTGACACAGATTGTAATGCTGGTCTTGGTGGCCCTCTCCCTGCCTTAACTGTATTCATGCTCTTTGTCCTTAAACCTTGCAATACTTTCCGTAAAAGGAAAGGAATGTATTTCCCTAGCTGTTTATATTGAATGTCACCATGTGCCTTGCTTTGCTATATACAATGATGCAGACCTGAAGGAGCCTGTCATGAAAAAAAGCCTTATGTGTTTCAACACCAGTTCAAAATCAGTTTTTTCCCTATGCTATTCACCACACAAAACAAAAGACTCCTGTGACTTCAAAGGGTGTGAATATTTCTCCACACTAACAAGTGTTTATTCCATCTTCAGTGGACATTAGTTTAATATCTTCAACTTAATTCTGTTTTGGATGTTCTCTGACATATGATTAAATCTCACAGGTTGAGAATACAACCACAAAGACTTCCTTCCACAGATGGGCTCCCATTGACACATTTCAGATACATTTCCCAGTGCATCTGGAAGGCTGACAGCAGACAAATCTCATTTTTTTTTTTTTGCTCTTTGATTTAGTGTATCTTGGATACAAAAATTCTTTAATCAAAAATTGGAAGAAGACCTTCATTGAGCAATCATATCAATGACATTTTCATGAAAGCACTGTGTCTCTGTCACATTTTTTGGCATTTTAAAAAATCATCCCAAACCTTTTCGTTGTTACTGCATTTGGTTTGGTTTTCTATGATCAGGGTTCTTTGACATCACTACTGTAGTTGTCTTGAAGCATCACAAACTGTGTCCATTTAGAACATCAAACAGTAAACTGGTGGGTTTTGGCTGCTCCACTGCCCACCCATAGTTTTTGATGAGTTTGACCTTTGGCAGATATGTTTTCATTATATATGTCTTAAGAAACAAGATTTATGGCAGGGCGTTAATGGTTTACACCTTTAATCCCAGCACTCAGGAGGCAGAGGCAGGCAGATCTCTGTAAGTTCAAGGCCAGCCTGGTCTCCAGAGTGAGTGCCAAAGCTACACAGAGAAACCCTGTCTCTTAAAACAAAATAAAACAAAAAAACAAAAACAAACAAACAAACAATGAAACAGGATTTATAAGATAGATGCAAAAATAGATTAGAAATTTTTTGTTTGGTTACCAACACTTCCCCTAATATTTCTTTGCTTCCTCAAACCAGCATAGCTCATTGACTTAGGGTCAAAGCTGATTTTCATTTCAAAAAGCCCATGCCATCCTGTATGGTTGAATGCTGTAATATAATAAAATCAATGCTCAAATGCTTATCCTTGAGCTTCTTCGACCTTTAGTTTGTGATACCAACTGTGGCTTTGATTTCCTTCTTAAGCAAGTTTCAAAACTCCATAGGCAATTCCAATGTGTAACAAAAAGAAAGGATTTTGTTTCCAATCTCATTAGTACTCATAAGATGCTAGTAAAAGGTGCTTACACTTCACTTTTGTGCAGTTGACCAAGGCGCAGCCAGAGAATTCTAGCCCTAAAGTTCCCTGCCCCCAGTGTGCTTCCAGATACCAAGAGACAGAACTACCAATTATACACTACATTTCACTGGATCAGAAGATCAGTACACTCACATGTTTATAAAGTTTGTCACACTGAAACAATGTTACTGTGCCAATAAGTCTTGAAACAGATATACTTCAGTGTGTCTGAATGAAGATGTAGTAATAATCACATATGAAGCTCTCCGAGAATAGTCATCCCATCTTCATTGTCAAAGGGCAGCACTCAAGGTTAAAGTTATTCTTTTGAAGAAGGCAAATAACAAGAGCTATAATCAACAGAAATTATTTTTTGCTGCAGTTATGACAATTGAGATGGTCCTTGGAACAACTTTATTACTCACAAACAAAAAATCACAGAGAAGGGAAAAGGCACATTTTGATTCAATCGCTATTTCTAAAAGAATGTGATCAGTTCTCAAATAAATGATATCAGATGTTTAAAAGCCATCTATAAGTGTTTGTTTTATTTAGAATTTTTAAAGTACAAGTTCTTGAAAACTAATGTAAACTGTCTGTTATTTAGATGTGCAAATGTAGAGGGAGGTAGGAAAAACAGAAAGCATGTCTATTTAAAAGCATGTCTATATATAGCATGCCACCATGGCATGCTCTATGGTGAAAGGTACACGGTTGTTTGTCTTCTTAATGAAAGATGGGAAATATTCTGGAGACTCCAGATGAAAGCTGTTAAACACATTTCCACACTTGTGCAATTGCTTTAGGTGTTTCTGGGAGCGCAGCTTATTGAAGTGTTGTATAAACACCATATCCATAATTTCTTATTATTTAGTTTATACCTGGTAGGGTTTCATTTTTTCATGTTCAAAACTTAACCAAGTTCTTACACTCAAAATGATTAGTAAACAGAGCCATGTTCTTATTCTTTAGTAACAACATAAAAAGAAAAAAGCTGTTCATATGGGTGGGGTGTGAATGGATGAGTGAGTGTATCTCTCTCTCTCTCTCTCTCTCTCTCTCTCTCTCTCTCTCTGTGTGTGTGTGTGTTGATAATTTGGATGTTATAACAGTCTGCTTTCTTAAAAATCATGTTTAATTCTGTCATCCCCATAGTCAGATATATATTTTATGATCAAAACTAACATTATGACTTCAGTAAATGATAAAATACCTGTGATTAGCACAATTACTGTGTAATTTATGGAAAACTCAAAGTTTCTTTGTTTGATATTCATTACAAGAAATAAACAAAAATTGGTTAAAATAGGCAACAAGTAAAAGGGTATTGATGGGAGAGTGGTCATTTAGTCTGGGTTGATGAAAGAGACCATTTTGTGTGTTTGCCAGATGTAAAGGGAGGTGGTTTCTTAGAGGGATTATCTTGGATGCTTTACTAAGAGTATAAATTTAATAAATAGAAAAATAAATTACAATATAAAGTGTGGCCAAAATATTACAATATTTTATTTAAAATGATGCCAGTTGTGTAGTTACTCTGATGAATACTTACCTGTTTGCTTGTTGAATAAGTTCTGCGGGAGTTATATTTATACTTGAGTATGATGCTGTCTCACTCATAAAGGAACTGAAAGAGCCAGGATAAGTAATATTCTAATAATTTATGTTTTATAGGCATTGATTAAATAGTTAGAAAAAGGTCAAAATGCCATGGTTGACAGCAAAAATTCAACAATGACATATGGAGACAAGTTCATAAAATTTCCTTCTCAACAAGGTCACAATTTAATGGGACTGAGATGACAACAGAAGGCTAAACTACACACTGAAGCTGGACAAACCACCAGTTCACAGCACAGATGACAACTGGCTTCACCTGTGAAGTCTCAGCGGAGAACCCAGTGATGTCACGTCTAGAGCTAGAGCTTCAGATCCATGAACTTACAAGCAGTAGCTGTCTCACAGTGCAACCTTTGTGAAAATGATAACACAACTAAAGCAAACCAATTCCAGGGAGACATAGCACTCAAGGACAAATGCACTGTATGAGATACCTTGATATTAGAGCCACTTAGAGTTGCTTTCAGCAGCTGGTTATAAATCATGCAAAAGTGATCCTCTTCAATAGTTACAAACAAAATATAGCAAGACAACATGTCCTTTGGTTCAATAATTTGTGAGTATTTTGGCTATTTCTACTATATTGTCTTCAATATTAAAGATTATAAAATGTGTCAGTAATAGCTTTAGATACATCTGTCCCTCTCTATCCCAAACCTTTCTTTGAAAATATCTTTGTCAAAACTGATAAGACCCCAGGCTGGCAAGATGGCTTTAGGTTGATGCTTGCCACGGAAGCCTAGAGACTTGACTTCAATGACTGAAACCAAGATGGAAAGAAATAACTGGCTGGTCTGTGTATGTATGCATGTACACACTCTCTCTCTCTCTCTCTGTCTCTCTCTCTCTCTGTCTCTCTCTGTCTCTCTCTGTCTCTCTCTCTCTCTCTCTCTCTCTCTCTCTCTCTCACACACACACACACACACACACACACTAATAGTAAATAAAAATTTACAGATAAAAAAGAGCCTTGAGACCTTCCCTTATTTATGCTTGTTTTATTTAAATATTTACCATGGACATGATTGTTTTATGAAAATTATGCATGGGATATTCATATCAACAGTTTCTAAAATTTTATGTAATGGATGTATTTTAAAATGAAAAGAAATGTTAGATATTTCTTTTTGTAGTATAATTGAAGCTATTTAATGAAGTATAGAAAAATTCTATTACAAAATAACAGTAAGGAATATATGCTGCATTATTGCTACAGTGATTAGCAACAGAATAATATTCTAATTGTTGATACATACTTTACCAGGTTATATCTAAATTAATATTATCATGCTATTAAGATATGAATTTGGCCAGGCGGTGGTGGCACACACCTTTGGTCTCAGCACTCGGGAGGCAGAGGCAGGCAGATCTCTGAGTTTGAGACCAGCCTGGTCTACAAGAGCTAGTTCCAGCACAGGCCTCAAAGCCACAAAGAAACCCTGCCTTGAAAAACAAACCAACAAAACAAAACAAAAAGACAGCAGGAATTTGTTCTTCCAAAATGCTCTCTCTTGCATTTTATTATAAAACATTTCTTCTTATTGTTATTTGTTTTCATTATATAAAGTTTCAGTCTCTGAGAATATGATGTAAGTATTTTATACATTAAAAATAAAACCATTACACAAATCCATTCTTGAATTATATGTATTAGGCAAGAGGTCTAAGAGGTATAACACTAAGAATTAAATATGACAAAAAATTTGGAAGAGTACCATCCTAAATATGTGATTACATGTCACCTTTACTATCCATTTTGTTTGTGAGCAGAATGCTCTTTTTGTGACTTTATTTGCTACATTTCATTTTTATCAGTCAGTTGTCACTGTATTTGTACATCTGGAACCCATCACACTGAACAATTGTCCATGCTCATAACCAATAAATGAGAGTTGCTGTGAAGAATAAACATTAAGAATATGACTCCAGTTTTGTTATAGTAATTACATAATGGAAAATATTTCGTCTCAGATCCTTGTAATATGAGCTTCCTAAAAAAATCACAGTTTCTGCACTTTTGGAAACTTAAACATCATCAATCATTTCAGTTCTGAATCCAATAGGTATGGATTTTGTAAAACTTGCAATGATTACGTTAATGGTGTCTAATAATGCCGCCTTCTCTTCACCCCTACCCAGAGTAAGAATAACACTGTAAAATGACTATAACTCTAACCAGAAGTCTTGAGTGAGAGATCCTATGTAATTAAATTCTGGAACTTCAATCTCTATACTTCAGGAAGCCACTTAAAATAAGGGAACATTTTAACTGCTCTCAACAGAATTCCATTGTGCTTTTGTCTCAGGGGAAGATTTCTCTATAATTCTAGCACTTCAGCCAGATTGTTTGCACATGGCTGAGCAGAAATAACATATAATTTTATCCCAGTATATTTAATATCACAGATTCTTTAATGGACTGACACAGTGTTGGCAGTATTAACATATAGACATCATTAGCTTTCCAAGAGATCCGTAATTGAAAAGTCATCCTGCTGATGAATGTCACCTTGTGTGTACTGTACTAAGAGAGTAAAGCTTTGCAGATATTCTAGAAAGAACAAAGGGAACTCATTTATGACCACAATGAATCTATAGCCACTACGTTTCATAGTTCTATTTGCTCATTAGAAACAGAGCCCCAGAATTATTTTGCTGGGTGAAGTGATATATTCTTTTGTTTAACTTAAATTTTTTCACAGAGTCTAGTTTGTTCATGTTTAATTTAAAGAGTTATTTGGTTTTAAATTTAAATTAAATCAATCTGTTTAAATAAATCCTCAATGGGAAAACACTCACTTCTTTGTCTCCATTTGCTCTTGCTTGTTCCCCATCTTCTAAATATTTATTTCTTTTCTTTGATATAGTTCCTAAGGTTTGGGAGAGTACACCAAAACCAAAGCATTTGAAATTTAGAAAAATTAAAAGAGATGTGTGTATTTAAAGTCATTGTCACTCAAGTGCTTCTGCTGCTGAGCCTGAACTTGTCTCTAAGTGCTCTCTGGGTCAGGTCTTGAATAACAAACAGTTTTTGTATAGAGATGAGTTGAGCCATCTCATGGCTTTGGACCACTATGTTTTTAAGGAAGGCATTAAAACTGTCTTTAGGTATCTGTCTGTCTAACTCTGGAAGATAACAGTGCTGACTTTTATAACCACTTATGTCCACAACTTCTGACTGTCAATATTCACATTTTCAGAACATCAAGAATAGTGACTTTGAGGCGAAGCATCTTTAATATTTTCCTAGCAATGAATATACAAAGAAAAGTATTTTAATAAAAATATAAAGGACACAATTAAAGTACTTTTTAAACTAAATTTCATATTTAGATGAATTCAATCAGTCTTGAATTCAACTAATCTTCGAATCAAACTATTTTGTGTGCAAATAACACAAATAGACTGATCAAAATCTTGGCATTTGAGCCCAATGTTCCCCCTTTTAACAGCTGTGTGTGTTTGACTAACAACCACAGAACCTTCTCTTCCTAATCTTTCAAAAGATGAGGGTAATTTCTGCCAAGTTGTATTTAGTGATCCTTCCTGCCACATGGGTTTTTTTTTTCTGAAGATTTAATGACTGATTCATCTGAAGTAGTGCAGTTCACTAAAGGTGATTTGTAGACAGACTCCCAGCCATCATGGCATTTGGCCATATTTGTAAACACTTTTGTTTGTCATAATTGGTGTGTATGTGTGTGTGTACACTAATGCAACTGAGACATTCTACAACTCACAGGACACACAACACAATGAAGAATTCTTCAACTAACATGCCATCAAGATGGATAGGTCTCACTTGAAGAGTGTCTCTTGTATAACAATACTACAAAACTCTTAACACTTATTTCAATGTATCAATGTCTACTATTTTTTGTTTGACCTGTTGCATTCTACTTCTATTACTTTTCCTTTATTACATTGCTCTCTTTCTACATCTTTCCTTTGTGGAGTTTAATAGAGTTGAATTCACAGTCTATAGGCAGGTGACATCAGAATGAAGCAACTACAGAAGTTTAAATGACCAGTGCTCAATAGTATCATGTCAACCTGACATGAGCTAAAATTGGAGTCATTGAGAAGAGGAAACCTCAGTTAAGAAAATGCCTCCATAAGGTCAGTTGTAGGTACTCCTATAAGGTGTTTTCTTAATTAGTGATTGATGGGGAAGGGTCAAGCCCATTGTGGTCCCGAGTTCTATAAGAAAATATGTGGGTGCATATCATATGGTGACACAATAAGACAGTGCATAGAGGCTAGCTTTGTTATCTTGTACCAACTTCTTGTCATAGAAACCAATTCACATAGTAATATCAGTACCACTTCCTTGATGGCAGAACCTGAGGCGACCAGACCCTACCTCCTAAATATTCTACATCATCTCCCATCATGCCTGCGCTGTGGACCAAAGCTCCAACACATGACTCCCTGGAGGACTGAAACCAAATCATATCCAATTATAGCAGCATGGGCCAAATGAATGGATAATATACCTCTTTCTCACAATTTATGTTTTACTTTTGTAGTTGAACTATCAGTTAGGTAATGAACAAATACTGACTACAGTATGAGGTTAAAGGTGCATGTTAAAATAATATGTTAGGCTGAACAATATTTGAGATTACCAAATGGTTAGAATTAAAGGAAGAGGCAGAGCAGGAACATTGTTCCTGAGAGCACTCTGATAGAAACCCCAAGGTTGCTGTTGTATAGATGAATTTATCAGCACATGCAAGATCACATTTGTGATAGCCACAACTTCACAGATAGTTCTTGAAATCCCAGACCTATTAGAAAGCTGCAATTGTCAATTCTAGGGCATCAGAATATATGTCCATTTAAAGTGACAGGACAAATATTTGGTAATGAGTATCTCAAGAACAGCCAATTTAGACAGCTGTGGTTTCAAGATTGAGTTAAAATGCAACTTCTGGGGTTATGACTCAATATCATCCTGTTGTTAATTCATTACATGTACATTTGGGCAATTTGTGTTGTTGTTTGTAAGTCTATTGTTTGCAAGTCTTGGGTCTTTGCTAAATAGAAATTACACATTGGGTGACAGTTGGCAGAATTAGGATCATTGCTCAAACATGTAGGTACAGAAGTTGCTGTCTTGGAGGAATGAATGTGGGGGAGAGGTGGTCAGAAGACAATAGTCAGTTACGTTTTTCTTTTCTATGAGGTTTCATCATACAAAGCCTATATTAAAGTTTTCTTCTCTCTCTCTCTTTTTTTTTACCAATTATAAAGTTTATACAGTGCATTACTAACACATTCATGAACCATTTTTTAAAAGCTTAAACTGTGTCTCTAGGCAATAGAAGCTGTGGCTATAGTCAGGGTGAACATGTAGTATTTTTCTTTTTAGTAATGTTAAAATAACCTTTAAAAGATGCTTAGCTGAATTTTATGGGACTAAAGGATACCCTTAGATCTTCAATAGATATGATGTCCATTTCCTTTATTTAAAAATGTAGGATTGGGACGTGGTGGTGCACACTCTTGATCCCAGCACTAGGGCAGCCGAGGCAGGAGAATATCTGTGAGTTCAAAGCCAGCCTGGTCTAAAGAGCAAGTTCCAGAACAGCCAAAACTGTTAAACAGAGAAACCATTTCTCAAAACAAAACAAAACAAAAACAAAAACAAAAACAAAAGAAAAGTAGGATTGGAATTTTGTCTAATGAGAGCAGATGAGTGAGATTTGTTTATATTTCTTTGCACTCACAATCTGCTTTTTAGAGATTTCAGATTCAGCGTCATCATTTTGTCTTTTGAGTGTTTCCCAATGGTAAGAACATCTGAAAATTAATGGTTATATAAACCTTATACTCACAAACTCACACTGCTTCTCAGTAGAAGCACACACACACACACACACACACACACACACACACACACACACACACACACACACACATTTCAACATTATGGAGGTTAAAGGACAACTTTTGGAAATTTGTATGTTTTTGCCTGACACCTTGCTGAAGCAGAATTATTTTTTATTAGCAAGAAAATTATTTTACATGTCAATCCCAGGTCCCTCTCTCTCCCCTCCTTCCTTGTACGCCCAACTAACGCCCTACCTATCCCATACCCTTTCTGCACCCCAGGAAGGGTGAGTCCTTCCATATGGCGTCTTCAAAGTCTGTCATATTCTTTGGAATAGGGCCTAGGCCAATTCCCTTGTGTCTAGGCTCAAGGAGTATCCCTCTATGTGGGATGGGCTCCTAAAATGCATTCCTATGCTAGGGATAAGTACTGTTCCACTATAAGGGGCCCCATAGATTTCCAAGGTCTCCTCACTGACACCCACATTCAGGGGGTCTGGACCCCTTTGCTCATCAGTCCTCCTTCTCTGCATCTGGATTTCAGTTCAGTTCAAGGTTTAGCTGTGGGTGTCTGTGAAGCACAATTTTTGTGATGTTTTGGCACTACACTGCATAGTATATGCTAGCTAGCCCACGAGATTCCCATTGATTATTTTCTCTGTCTGACCTCTCTTTAGAGTGGTGCTTAAATTACAGGTGTGTACCCAGTCTGTACATGATGTTTTAGTCAGGACTCTCTAACAAAATTGAAATAATATTATATATATTATATATTTTTACATATATATTATATATTTTAAAGGGGGTTATTAGATTGGATTACATGTCTGTGTAGTCTATCAATACTCAATCCAAGAAGATGGATATCCTGAGTAGGCTCAATCTGACACTGAGGGCCTGGAGGATTCCTAGAGAACTATTGGTCTTCAGTCTACATTGAAATCCGAAAGAAAGTGATACTAGTATGAGTGAAGCAATGCTATAGAAACAAGACAGATGAACTCACCACCAAGATTAAAGGTAAGGAGGCTAAGCACAGAAGTTTCTGTCTTCCATGTCATTTTATCTGGGTGGCCATTTAGGGTGAGTTTTCCTACTTAAGATATTCTGATCAAGAAATTCCCTCACAGATGTGCCTATATGCTTGCATTTCAGTGGATTTCAGATCTAGTCAAGTTAACAACTGAAATCAGCTCTCACATGATTTCTAGGCAACTAATTCAGGTCATCACATTTGCCTGGCAAGCACTTTTATCCACTGAGCCATTTCCCAACCCTTCCACAATTTCTTGTATTGTAATTATCATAGCCATCTGACAATTGATCATTTTCTTTAATAGGTTATATTTCATTAAATATTTTATGTATATATTTACTTCCTATTCTTTTCTGTAGTTCTATTGTCTAATGCACACACCTATGTTAGTTCGTTTATTTCCTGGTTATGGTGAACTACCTTGGTGTATATTTCACATTTGCTAATAAACTCTGGTTTTATGTTTTCATCTATAAAAAGGCTATACTTGTAGAGTAAGAATCCCCAGAAAAAAATTGAGATTGCTTCTATTAATACCAAAACACACTGACAACTTGAACATAAAATTAGCTTTAAGTTTAAATTATTAGTTGAGGAATTCTAAGGAGGCCTCAACCCTACACAAAAATCTATAGGAAACTAAGGTATGCTAAAAGTTGTGGAAATAGTCTTCCCCAAAGAGGAGTACAATTGTTGGTTAACCAATATCAAATGATCAGACCTAAAAATATACATTTAAATAACATACGGACTGAGTAGGGCATATTTCGGAATATATGGGTAGATAGATAGATAGATAGATAGATAGATAGATAGATAGATTGTTATGATAAATCTTTCCGCCAAAAGCCGCCTGAGCCCTACCGCTGTGTGAACCCTTTCTGCCAGCCGCCTGAGTTCTGCCTCCCGAGTTAGGGCCCCAAATAATATACAGAGACTTCTATTAGGTACAAATGCTGCTTGGCCAATGACTAGGATTCTCATCTGTTAGCTCAGTCTTAATTATCATAAATCTATATATTTTATAAGACTTATCTTATCAGAAGCCTTCCATTGGTGTCCTCATCCCAGGATCACATGGTGACTCTGATGGAAGAGCGAAGGGGAAAGGGACCACTTCCTGCTTGTCCTTACTTAAATATGAGTCTTCCTGCTATGTCACTTCCTGCCTGGATCACCATTTCTTTACTACATTTCCCACAATCCTCCTTGACTCCCAGTCCCACCTAACTTGCTGCCTCATTGGCTAAACAATACTTTATACAACAATCAATAAGATGAACATACACAGAAGTACATTGCCCATCATCTCCTCTTTTCTGTCTAAATAAAAAGAAGGGTAACTTATCTTTTATAATATCTGAAGGAAACTATAACCATTACTATCTGTCTTTTACTCTATCAAAGACCACAGAAGGACAATATGTAAACTCTAGAATTGACAGAGACATCTGCTGTCTGGACAGTCACCCTCAGTTCCTCTGTAACATTGGGGCATCCATCTTCAGCCCATAGGCCATAGTGTGTCTGGGACACTTTTCCATTTCAACAAGAACCCTTCAGTACTGTCTTGTTTTGTAAGTTTAGTCGTCGCTTTCTTGTGGGTCCTGCATGGTTCACTGACAATAGATGATAGAAGTATGCATGTAAAAACAATGAAAAAAAAAGGGTTATGAATCTGAAAGAGAATGAAGAGGGTTATCTGGGTGGGTTTGAAGGGAGGAAAGTGAAAGTGAAGGAGAAAATAGATTAAATTAAAATTTCAAAAAATTAAAATAAAAGTATTATAGGTAAATGAGACAGACTTAACCTTATGTCCAGTAAATATGATTTTTACCACCCAGAACTATACCTCGCCCAGATGTTTTCCTCTTGTTCTACATATTTGTGCACTATTTAAAATGACAATGACAGTGTTTACAGTTGCATCTTGTATATATTGCAAGCCTGATGTAGAGCTCTTAGGTTTATCAACAGGCCATGGAACGAGCTACAAGAATTGGTTACAAATTTACGTGGGACTCAAGGATTCTGACAATAGTATTTGCCTTCGTAGATTCTACCTCCTCTTTGTTTTCAGCCCAAGATAGTATTGGAGCGTGTGTGTGTGTGTGTGTGTGTGTGTGTGTGTGTGTGTGTCCATTTCCTGTTGATACTTCATTCTTTGATATATAATAATTCATCTGTCATTTCTTCACTGTGAATTTTATCCTCACCCACTGCTATTATCTAGATGTTTGTGTTCACTCCATAATTCTTAGACTGGCATCCTAATTGTCCTAGGAGATAGGGCCTTTGGGAAGTAATTAGATCATGAGGGCAGGGCCCAAATAAATGGGATTAGTGTCCTCAGAAAAGAGGCCCAAGGGAGCTTATTATCTCTTTCCACCAGAGAGAAAGTGTCATCCATGACTCAAGACACCCACCCACTCTTACCACGTAATGACTTTGAAACTTGATCTGGGATTCTAGCTTCTAAAACCACAGTAGATTTCTATTTTGTTAAAATACTCAGTCTAGTGTACTTTGTTATAGCAGCCAAAACAAACTGTGGTGTGGTTAATGTTGTTTTCTTATGAATTTGCCTTATCTGTTACAAAGACAGTGGCTACTGATTATTTTTAGCATTTGTCTATGTATTTTCCATTAATTTTTAAAACCCAAAGTCAGTTTGTTTTAGATCTCTCTCTGGCATGTGGTATATGAATATATATTGATAATAATCCAAGTGGAAGTATTAGTAAATGAGGAAGAGTCATTAAAACAATGTGTTTGTCTCACCTTAGCTCTGTTGTGTTTATATGCATAAAATTATAAAATTTATACAAATCTCTTAATTCATTCTTTGGTTTATGGATGTATTTATTGATTTGTAGGTTGTGTTGTGTAGTTTTTTATTGTATTTATCTTTGAAATTATAGATGGATTTAAGATTACTGCAAAAATATTTATACCACTGTCATCTATCCCTGTGCGTCTCATTCTTGTTATATGTATTACATTATATTATGAAAAGATTAAGATTGACTATTCTACATTTATGAGATATATACATCTTCACTGAAAATATATGACTTCTTTTCATAAAAATGTGATTTTTTTAAAAAGGAAAAGAGAATGCTATGTGAATCTCTTGGAAACCACTTATGTATCATATGTCATTTAATAATAAAGTTTAATTTAAAATAGAATTAGGTATATTCCATCAGAGAAGCAATCAAAGTTAAAATCAAATAAATATATATAAAGTCGGTATCAGGTGACTTTGATATGTTTTCTGGGGACTTTATATATATATATGGAATTCCTTATGAAACACACAATTCCAGTATAATAGTGACAAAATATTAGAAAATTTGAACTGAGGGACAAAATACTTGACCAAAGCATCTCCATAGTATCCAAAACATATGATTCTAAACAACAACAACAACAGAAAGTGTAACTTCCAAAATAAACCAAGGAAATATCTTGCATGGAGTTCTGAAAAAGAAAATAATAAAGGAAATTAGAAAAAATGAAAAACACAATATGTAACTCAATTAATAATAACGTATATGAAAGGAAATGGGAAAAATAGAGCAAGAAGTATTGAGGATGGGGGATGAAAGTGCAGGTACAGGTAGAGAAAGGATTTGGGGAGGATTAACTAACACCAAGACCTTCAAAAATACTATGGACTATGTGTGGGTCACTGTTTCTTGTCCAATGTGTTAGCTTTGTATTATCTTATTTTATTATTTAAATGTATATAGAAACTAACATATGTATGTGGAAGCTTTCTAAAATATACACATAAAAAGAGTTTAAATGAAGTTTCCCACTACCAGGGGAAAATGCCTCTCTTGGACACCGTAGACTAGCAAATGAGGAATCTAATGTCAGTAATTGCTTACATCTTTTGGAAATTTTGGTCAGTGGTGTCCCACATACTCCATAATATTACTATTACCATTGTTCTTTGTTCTGTCCAGAACTTGATAGTAGGACACCACACGCTTGAGTCATAGAACATGGAGAAATTTAACTGCTACAGGTTATATGCATGATATTGAAGAAGAAAAGCAATCATCATTCTTACCTAGTTGTGAACCTTGAGCTACAATAATGATGAGCCTTACAAGATGTACCCATCTATGGTGCTATCTATGGTGGTATTAGTGTTGTGGAAGTAACAAATTACTTCCTTTCTTCCCCAGAAGACAGAATTCATAGCTTATACCATTAATTGGGCCAAGAATCTGTGGCAGAGTAAGTCTTAAGGCCCGGGGTAGAACTGCCCACTATTATTCTGCTAAAGGGATATGGCATTTAACTAACTCCTAATGGTTTATTGTTATACTAAGTTTACTGGATCTTTCATCCTTTATCAGATAAACTCTTTTTGCAAAATATGGCAGTTAACAGAAACTTACAGCTAGTCAATGTACATAGGATAAGAAACAGTTGATTAATTAGCCATAGGTGGGATTTCCATATTATACCTCCTCCTCTCAAGGCTAAGGAATCATAGAGGAAGAAGGGGCATAAAGATGACAAGAGTCAGAAGCAGTTGTGAAATTGAATAATGCGCAACTGTACCATTCTTGGATCAAGGAAGAAATAAAAAATGAAATTAAAGACTTCCTAGAATTTAGTGAAAATGAAGACACAACATACCCAAACTTATGGGACACTTTGAAAGCAGAGCTAAGAGGAAAGTTCATAGCACAGAGTGCCCACATGAAGAAATTGGAGAATAGTCACACTAGAGAATTAACAGTGTAACTGGAAGTATAATAGTGTAACTGGAACAAATGAGCAGACGTGCCCTGGAGTAGTAGATGACAGGAAATAATCAAACTGAGGGCTAAAATGAATAAAGTAGAAACTAGGAAAACATTACAAAGACTCAATGAAACAAAGAGTTGGTCCTTTGAGAAACTCAACAAGATAGACAAACCTTTATCCAAACTAACCAAAAGGTAGATAGAGAGCATGCTAATTAACAAACTCAGAAATGAAAAGGGGGATATAACAACAGATACTGAGGAAATCCAGAGAATCATCAGGTCATACTTTGAAAACCTGTACTCCACAAAATTTGAAAATCTAAGGTAATGGACAATTTTCTGCATAGCTATCACTTACCAAAATTAAATCAAGAACAGATAAGCAATTTAAACAGACCTATAACCCCTAATGAAATAGAAGCAGTCATCAAAAGTAATAAGCAATAAGACAACAAATGGAGACCAAAGGGATACAAATTGGAAAGGAAGAAGGCGAACTTTCACTATTTGCAGGTGATATGATAGTTTACATAAGTGACCCGAAAAACTCTACCAGGGAACTCCTACAGCTTATAAACACCTTAGCAAAGTGGCAGGATACATGATTAACTCAAAAAAATCAGTAGCCCTACTATATACATGGGATAAATGTGCTGAAAGACAAGTCAGAGAAACATCACCCTTTACAATCACAACTAACAACATAAAATGTCTTGGGGTAACTCTAATCAAAAATGTGAAAGACCTGTATAGTAAGAATTTTGAGTCTTTAAAGAAAGAAATTAAAGAATACCAGAAAATGGAAAGATATCCAGTGCTCTGGATATGTAGGATCAACATAGTAAAAATGGCAATCTTGCCAAAAACAATCTACAGATTCAGTACAATTCCCATCAAAATCCCAACACAATTCTTCACAGACCTTGAAAGAACAGTACCCAACTTCATATGGAAAAACAAAAAACCCAGGATAGCCAAAACAACCCTGTACAATAAAGGAACTTCAGGAGGCATCACCATCCCAGACTTCAAGCTCTATTATAGAAAATAGCTTGATATTGTCACAAAAAGGTTGACCAATTGAATCAAATTGAAAACCCTGATATTAACCCACAGACCTACAAACATCTCATTTTTGACAAAGAATCTAAAGTTATACAATGGAAAAAAAGAAAGCATCTTCAACCATTGATGTTGGCGTAACTGGATTCTGGTTGTAGAAGATTGCAGATAGATCCATATATATTGCCATGCACAAAACTTACATCCAAATGGATCAAAGACCTTAACATAAATTCAGCCACACTGAATCTCCTAGAAGCGAAGGTAGGTGGTACCCTTGAACAATTTGGTACAGTAGACTACTTTCTGAAATAACACCAGTAGCACAAACATTGAGATTGACAACTAACAAATGGGACCTTCTGTAAGGCCAAGGACAGAGTCATCAAGACAAAATGGCAGCCCACAGAATGAGAAAAGATCTTCACCAACCCCACATCTGACAGACGGCTGATCACCAAAATATACAGTGAACTCAAGAAGCTAGCCACCAAAACCCCAAACAATGCAATCAGACAGTCCAATGCAGAACTAAATAGAGAATTCTCAACAGAGGAATCTAAAATGGGTGAAAGACTCTTGAGAAAGTGCTCAACATCCTTAGCTATCAGGGAAATGCAACTCTAAACCACTCTGAGATACCATCTTACTTGTATCAGAATGGCTAAAATCAATGACACTAATGACAGTCTATGGTGGAGAGGATGTGGAGAAAGAGGAATACTCCTCCATTGCTGGTGGGAGTGCAAACTGGTACAACCACTTTGGATATCAGTATGGCGGTTCCTCAGGAAAATGGGAATCAGTCTACCTAAACATCCAGCAATTCCTCTCTTGGGCATATACCCAAAGAATGCACATTCATACTATAAGGACATATGTTCAACTGTGTTCATAGCAGCACTATTTGTAATAGCCACAACCTGGAAGCAACCTAGATGCCCCTCAGCTGAAGAATGGATAGAGAAAATGTGGTACATTTACACAATGGAGTACTACTCAGTGGAAAAAGACAATGGAATCTTGAAATTTGCAGGCAAATGGATGGAACTAGAAGAAACCATCCTGAGTGAGGCAACCCAGTCACAAAAAGTCACAAACATGGTATGTACTCAGTCATATATGATTTCTAGACATAGAATAAAGGATTGCCATTCTACAACCCACACTGCCAGAGGAGCTAGGAAGCAAGGAGGACCCTAAGAGAAGTTTGCATAGTCCCTCGAAGAAGTGGAGGGGAACCAGTACCCCTGAACAAAGTGAGAGCACGGGGTGGGGGGGGAGAGGAAGGAGGTGGGAGGGGAAAAGGGGAGGGGGAGGAGAACAGGAGGACTGAGACAGGAGGAATCGAGGAGGGCAGGAAAGGAGATGCCTTGATAGAGGGAGACAGTACAGGTTTGGAGAGAGGTCTGATACAGGGCAGTGTTAGGAAATCCACAGGGATGACCCCATCTAAGAATCTAGGCTGTGGTGGAGAGGATGCCATTGATGCCCTTCTCCTATAATGAGATTGTGTCTACCTTGGTTACCATTCCTAGAGCCTTCATCCAGTGGCTGATCAAAGCAGAGACAGGTACCCATAGCTAAGCACTGATCCATACTCCTGTTATCCAATTGTAGAGAGGGAGGAGGGATGAGCAAAGGAGCCAAGATGGTGCTGGAGAAACCCACAGAAACAGTTGACCTGACCTACTGAGAGCATGGAGACCCTAGTCATAAAGCTGGGGAAACAGCATTGGATCGAACCAGGCCCTCTGAATGTGGGTGCCAGCTAGGAGGCCAGGGCAGTCTATGGGACCTCTGACAGTGGAGTCAGTGTTTATCCATAGAGCAAAAATGGTCTTTGGGAGCCCATTCCCCATGGAGGGATACTATTGCAGCCCATGTATAGTAAGGAGGGCCTAGGCCCTCCCCAGAATGATAAGAGAGACTTTGAAAGTCCCCTGTGGAGAGCCTCACTATCCCTGGAGAGTAGTTGGGAGATGAGTTGGGGGGGTTGGGGGGGATATGGGAAGATGAGAGGGTGAGGGAATGGGGGGATGGATAGATAAATACGAGTAGTAATTTAAGAATTTAAATTAAAAAATACAGACTGCTGTGTCTGTTTTGTTATTGGTGTATACATTGCTCAGGGATGACCACTGTGCAATGGACAACCAGTGAGGCAGCTCATCCCTGGGGAAGAATAATTTCCTTCTACCCTAGATAAAGAACTCCAGGCAGCTAAGCAGTGGAAGTATGTTTTTCAGAACATATAAACCTGGAAGGGAATAGTGTGGATAGAATGGGAAAGGGGATGGATGTGAGGAAGTAGAGTTGGACTTGACAAAAATCACATGACAAATGTACTAAATTATCAAACAGTAAAATTAAAACATCCTAAAATAATAGTGAATCAGTGTTGGTTCAAAAATATACCTGATATCAATCATAAAATATGAAGTACTATTAGAGGAAAATGGCATGTATTGAAACTCTGCATTATGTAGGTAAGATTTCTGCCAACCTGAAGCCACTCTACAGTTCACTTTTGCATAACAGTACATCAATTTATCAGTAGCAAAACTTTACACTTGTTGCTGCAAGTAATTAGTCTAGTTGGTTTTCATTTTGTTCCACAGAAGATTTTACTGCTGTGTTCATACTCCCTTATTTCAATAGACATTAAATAATTTGCAATCGTCAAGGACTCTCCAGAGCTCCTGAGCATTCACATGGGTTAATATTCATACCTAAAGTTAGTTTCTGGAAGAAGCTCCCTGTGTATATGTGTGCTGGAGTGCTTTGTCTCCCCCGCCCCCAGATTCAGCGCTATATAGATTTAACTCCATCCAAGCAACTCCATATTAAGACACATCAAAATAGAGCAGAACACTTTGACCTGATTCTGTCAGCCCAGCCCCAACTGCATCTTAGCTTCTGCTTTCCTGACAGAAAAGCATGCGGTTCCCAGGCAGTTCCAATGCCCGACTAATCCCTTTGCAACTCCACAAGAGTGCTGCTTCTAGTTTATCACATACTTCAAGCTTACTGCTTCCAAAGTCCCAGTCTTCAGCATTAGCCAGGTAAGTAACTGTTCAGCCTTGATGTCCTTGCAGACTATATCACGCCAATAATAGAAAAACCTAAATGGTTTTTATATTTTGTATTTCATATCCTGTGTTGGTGTCACAGAATTTAAATGGAAAACCATCCTAAATTCAAAGAAACTGTCTCCAAAGCAGGGATTTCAAATGCTATTCTGAGAGTCACTGAATTTAAATCTGAAACTGTGAGGCATGCTTTTACTTCCTGCATCAATTTTCAGAAAAGCAAGATGTTTTCAAAGACTTCTTTCTGAAAGCTACCTGAAAGATCTTGGTTCTGAGAACTTTTTTCTTCCTGCACTTACATCCCTCCAGTATTCTCCAAAGAAAGATTCCTATTTTGTCCTGAAATTATTTTATTAAAGTAAGAGTCAGTTAAGTAAAGGTGTTCTTAAATTCAGCACTATTGATATTTTGGAGTTGGAGTAAAAGATTGCTTTGTGTTGTGGGACTTCCAGCAGTATTCCTTTTCTCTTCCCAAGAGATGCCAAAGTCAATACTTCCCCGGTTGTGATGACCAAAAGTTATCTCCACAAGTTTTAAAAAGTCCTGCAGGGAGCAACATCATTACACTTGAAAACTACTGATCTGGTGAATGTATCAGAATTAAATTTTGATGAAAGCCCTGAAGTATTTGATTATTCAATAATCAAGATGCAGAAAAATACATAAACCATCTCCTCTGTTGGGTGTGCACTCTCTATGTCTTCATGCATTGTGGAAGTTAACAAAACAGCTGGGGAGGAAGGTTTGAGGGCAGCAGGTCTATGGAGTTCACATAGTTGCTCCCTTTGCATGAAAAGTGGTGGCTTTCACTAGAGGGATGAGTATTAGTACATAGTATCTAGGTTCAAATCAGGCTTTCCCCTTTGACAATAAATAGTCAACACCAATAATTCTGTGCCCTTTCACCAAATTCTGTGCTTTGACTCAACTTTGGTACCCTATGTTAATAACTTACTTATTTTTTTTGCTTGTTTTATATAGTTTTTAAGACAGTAATTCCTTCTGTAGACCAGGCTATCTTCACATTCTCAGTAGTCTTCCTTCCTCATCCTCCCAAGTACAAGTATTATAAGGATATGCTGACATATTCAGGTGGCTCTTAGTACTTTACAGGATGAATAAGGAACCTACAATCCTTAAGAATACACCCTCACCCGTTATTTTACATATGATTTACTGCCGATGCTCCAACAATGGACTTCTATATTTGGGACAAGCCCCAAATATAGCTCACAAAGCCCCAAATATTTTCCTTCTGTCTTTTTTTTTTTACAGAAACATGCAGACAGATCCTTTTTTAAAATTTGACATCTTCAAATATTTAAACTCCCCTATTTAAACCCTTAACCCCACATAATGCACCAGGTTAGATATAATGACACCAGCCACATTGGTAATAGTGTCTGATTGTTTAAAATCCACACTAGGCACAGAGTTTTTGTAGGCACCATCTTTATTCCCATGAAAGTAAGAAGTTTGAGCTCTCATATCCAAAGACCATGTTTACACCTGTGTTTCTTGTATCTGCCTATAGGCACAACAATTCTAAACACCTATTACCTTATTCTGTAAGTTTCTTTCCTTGGGGTATGGATGTGTCGCAGAGCACGGAGGCCATAAGGAACCAGCTTGCTCTTTCTGGGTAAGTGTATTTATCTTTAGGGAAGGTCCAGTGATGGAGAGAAGCAGATCTTTGTGATGAATAGGAGAGCTCAAAGCGTTCTTGGCAGAATCAGTGCTTGCTCTTTCTCCTTTCTCCTTTTTGTTGTTGTTGTTGTTGGTTGAAAGGGAAAAAGGGACTCAGAAAAAGTTCTCCTAGCAGACCTATAAATTTTTAATTTTGTTTGTTGCTCTCTCTAGTCATCATTAATCTGTAAGTGCTTTCCGATTACAGCTAGTCACTGTTATTATTTCTCCTAAGGCTGTTTGAGACAATATGTTTTTAAGAGCCCCAATTAAATGAGTAACACTTGAAACACAAAGCATGTATATGATATTTTATTATTGAGACTCAGAATGCCAAAGTATACATCCAGACAGACTGTTTCACATATTATGCCATCAAGCTGTTTTCATTATATTAGAAACACATAGTGTAGAGATGAGGTGACAAGCTTTAATTTTCATTTGTGATCATTTTTGGAATTGACTATATTGGAAATATTGACAAGAGATGCAGTATTAAAGGTATCTCTGGGTCTTGAGAAATGGTCCAGGGCTTTAAAGCATTTGCTGATTCTGCAGAGGGCCTGGGTTTGATTCTCAGAACCCACATGGTGGTTCAAGCCATCCCTCATTCCAGTTTGGGAGGATCCAATGCCCTTGTCTTACCTTTGCAGGAACCAGGCATGCATGTGGTGTACAAACATACATGTAGGTAAAACATTCAAATAATTAGGGTAGCTTTCATGCGGTAACTATTTTTATATCTGTGTTTTCCTGTGAATGAATATACTGCTGAGAGTAATATTCCATAACTAGTGCTGAGTGAATAAATTCATAGCAGAATAGTTGCTTTCATCAAAGGCCATTACATGCCTGTCCCACCTTTGTGTGCCTGTAACAAATGACTGGAGTCAGAGTGCACTAGAGCATGAGCAGAGGAAAGCACAGGTCTTCACAGTGGACATCTCACTCAAGTGATTTCATTCACATTTCAACAGATCCTTTCAAATATAAGATTAAATATGCTTTGAATTTCATTAGAATCTGATTGAATTTACATGAAATACATAAACTTGAGCTATTAACTAAAAATATTCAAATGCAATTGATATCTAAATGAGCTCTAAGTTGGGACTACAAGAGAATATTGCTCGGGTATTATTACAGTGCAAATATTATGGCACTATTTACTACTTGTAAACATGAACATCCAAACTACAATATAGAGCCTGTGTTAATTTTCAGACATGGTGTTGAGTAAGGAGGTGAGAGCAAAATAGGTTTGAGGGAGGAGATTAATAAATGCAGGTGATTCCAAGAAGACTAGAATATTCTGAAAGGCCATCTTGGAGCAATGGTGAAAGAGAAAGGTGGGGAGGGAAATTAAAGCTTACTCATTTTTGCCCTGTTCTGGTAACCAGTGGACAGAAAACTGCATTAAATCCATAGTCTGCTGTCTGTTTACCCAACTGTCCACCTTTTCCTCTTCAACACTAAGCTCATGTTTCTTCTGACAATTAGATTATTCTGATTTATATCCCCATGTTCCTTTCTGGAATTTTTTCCTAGTCAGCTCTTTATGATCCAAGCTATTTCCCAAACATTATTAATGAAAACTTTCCAATTACAAAGAGACCTCAAATCTCCTTTGTCTAACATTATTTGACTCTTTTGTAAGCCTTCAGTTACTGTCTTTGGAAAACTTTCCATTTTCTCTCTTGGATCAAGTTAAAGTTTTGTATATTTATAATTTATCTCTGTGGTGGTTAATCTTCACCTTTGATGAAGAGCTACTGTCAGTAAATGACAACTGACAGAGAAAGAATCTGTTTTCTCCATGGAGGAGTGCACGGATAGCCTGGGCAATCCTAAGTGGTCAGCCATAATTATATTTTAAAACTGAACTGTTAACATGTCTCTTAGCCTTCCAAGGAAGACAGCACAAAATGCCATCAACCAGGTGTCTTATAAACAAGCATTCATTTCTTACCAAAATCAAGACAGAAGCAGATATGACATCTAGTGAAGGTCTGTGTACTAGGTTCATAAATGGCTATGAACTGCTGGTCTCCACATGGTAAATGCAGTGAGAGGTGTCTTGGGCCTCCTTTATGGCACTACTCCAGTTCATGAATGTCCATCCAGCCACTATCACCTGACAATAACTTTGTTTTCTGGGTGAGTATATCCACATGTAAATTTTGTTGAGACATAAATATTCAGACTATGATAACATTCTCTGAGGAAGTTTAGAGAGTCTCGGCTATTGTCCTTTTTTTCCTTTTAATGATATAAACAAATAGAAACAAGATTTATTAAGACCACAGTAATAACTTAGCATTTTTGGCAATATCTGGAGTTTCAGAAGCCATTAGTACAGCAACTGATGTGTTTTACACTCACATATGCACACACACACGCATGAAAATATTAACTGTCCTAGATGTGAAGGTTAATTTTGGTGCGATGCCAGCTAAACTGTATGGTGTTTTCAGAGAAGATTGTCACCTGGGTCATACATCACCCGCACTGTGGGTAAGACGCTGCAGTAGGCTGAGCGCATGAATGAAACACAAAAGGGAAAGAGGGGGAACTGCAAACAGACTCTACCCTCCTTTCAGCAGCTTCATGTTTTGTTGCCTCTGGTGCCTGTGACCACAGCTTGAGGCCCTATGTCCTCTGACCATGGACTAGTCCTAATGACTCACTAAAAGCCTTTCAACCTCTTGACTTGTATTGGAAATGCACTGTAAGTTGCTGTTCTGAGACTTTAAGTGTATTTGACTGAGGATGACTGGTTTCCAGAGTTCTCTATCCTGTAGACAACCATCATTGAACCACTCAGCCTCTTACTGTATAAATGAGTCTAATACATCCTCTTCTAATTCCATCCATGTCATTCTTCTTTTCTTTTCTCCCCTCTCTTTTCCATCGCTCCCCATCCCACCCTTCCTCTCCCTCTGCTTTTCTCTTCATCTTATTTCATTGCTTTGGAGAACTCTCAATAGTAGCCAGATCTGAAAATCCATTAGTGCAGTAACTGAACACTTGAAAGCACTGCAGGCTTCAGAAGCATTGTTGTCAGGGGCAATTGTGGTTGGAACAAGTAAATAAATACACAATGGAGGAGAAGAAGAAAGAAGGGCAGAAGGTGGAAGATGAGGAGGAATGGGCATAAGTCTCTGATTCCATGAAAAAATAAAGGAACTGCCTTTATGATTAGAAACCTGAACAAAAGACATCTATTTTTTTTAACCTCTACATTAGAAAATCATCAATGCAGTACAGAGGGAAGGGAAGCAAATGAAATTAATTTAAAGATGGTCCTAGATTTCTAGGTAGAGTTAAATTCCAAAGCCTGGAATAGGCAGTGCAAGAGTTCCATTGGTTATGACTGTCTCTACAAGATGAATACAGAGATTGGAATTCAGGAAATCTAAGAAGATTTAGATTAGAGTTTCAAGAGGAGGGATTTATACAGAAAAAATAACCTCCACACATAGACTGTATGTAACACATGGTTCTCATTCATTCATTCATTCATTCATTCATTCATTCATTCATTCTCTCTTTCTTTTACACAAGGTATATAAATGTAATAAAATTATTAAGAATGAAAAGAGAATCAATTTAAATTCTACTGCATTGAATGTCAAGAGAAGAGTGTGTCAGTTTTAAGCTAATGACTTGAAACTTACACAATTTTCTAAAAAAGAAGTAGAATATTTGAATAAACCTACATCACTTTAAAAATTGGAAATATATTTTAAAATGACTCCAAGAAAAATGTAGATCAGGTGGCTCTGTCCACAAATCTTGTCACACACTTAAGGAAAATATCACCAGTCTTATGCAAACTATTTGAGGAAATTGAAGGAGAAAGAACATTCCTTTGTTTTTTCATGAAGTTAGCACTTCCATTACCGAAAATGATATAAGAAAAACACAGAAATGTTTTTTTTTTTTTTTTCATGAGAACAGGTTCAGAATCAGTAACAAATACTAGCAAGTTAATCCTGTAAATCTTTTAAAAGGGAATATAGTAACCATGAGGGGCTTTCCCAAAAGTCCACAATTTATCTTTTGAATACCAATCACGGTACTTACCACATTAACAAAACAAAAGGAGAAGGCATCCTATCCTTTCAGAGATAGGATTTGAGAAAATTCAATATGCCTTTATAGTAAAGTGCTTTAGTAATCTAGGGACAGAAAGGACCAGACTCTAGGATAATAGTTGGTTTAAAGACCAAAATTAAGCATACAATAAATATCCTTACACTTAGCACTCCTTGTTTAATGCTAGTGAAGGAAAATAAAAAGAATACAAAACACAGATGTGACATCAAGAAGCAATTAATCATGAAGTCACATGATTTTGTATATAGAAGGACCTAATGAATACACACAAAAGCTACTGAAATTTATAACCAACCATAACACAAGTGCACAAGATCAATACAAAACTGAATAATATTTCTCTGTACTATCAGTGAGCAATAGATTTTAAGTAATTACAATTACAACCAAAACTGTGAAAGACCCACAGTTTAAGAAACTACAATATCTGCATAGTGAAGATTAAACAACATTCTGAGAAAAAGGAGAGTCTGAAAAACGGAGCTACTGTGGTCTTAATTTAAGAACTAACCTACATATACTGTCCAAGAACATGGTAGGTTATAGCAATGGTGTTCAATTAGCAATTACTAATCTTTTCAAAATTGCTTGATAGATCCCAAACAAGCCCATTCAAAATTGCTTGGAGAAACATTTCTTGAGGAAGATTAACAATCTCATCTTTATAATATTTAGAAAATATATATAGCCTAGAAGAAGCTAAACAACTGGATAAGAGAATCATATGGAATTCTTCAATTTAATTCTAGTTTTCCATAAATCTGGAATAATTTAGACAATGATATTTACATAAAGGGCTACATAAAAGTCCAGGAAACATACTAGTTAAAAATAAGTCATGCATTTATATTTATTTTTTTTGGATATAAAAGTTTAAAGAAAACAAAATTAGCAGAAAATAGAGGATACTTTGACAAATGGCTCTGAAAATTTTAAAGTTCATATTAATAAAGAAATCAAATGTTGACCCTATAATTATACAGAAAAATTAAATCATAGAAGATCAAAGATATAAACTAAACATTTGAATTATAGATTCTTTTATTGATTTTAGTGCAACAATATAATACTCTTAGGTATAGCTTACAAAACATTAACCACAGTAAGAAAATAGATACAATGGATATTAATGAACATAAAATCTACTCTGTGATAGACAATGTAAAACTATGAAAATACAAGCCAAAAACTGAACAATATATAATACATAGGAATGATAATTTTCAAAATATAGAATTCTACAAATCCATCATTGAAGGCGAAACAATCCCAATGGAAAACCTTGTTAAACATATTTCATAAAGGTAGATATGTGAGCTGGGTTCAGTGCTTAAGATAATTAGTCCCTCAAGTGCACAATTAATATTCATATCAGTATTTTCCTATACATATCCATATGCCTACAGTTAAAATTACTGATGATGTCCTTAAGACATCATAAGAGCAACATGTTATATTTTGTGAATGTGAAACCATAAAACCACTTTGTAAAGCACTTTAGATTGAAGAGATATTTTCTGTATGACACTGCAATTCCATTGAAGAGAAATAAAATATATGTTCACTTCTCCTTGAGGGTTCATTGTAGCAAAGTAATTTTGTGGGTATTTTTATAAATTGTCAGATTTCTAATGTTAAATGGTGTCTTAGTTAGGGTTTTATTGCTATGAAGAAACATCATGACTATGGCAACTCTTACAAAGGAAAACATTTAACTATGACTGGCTTACAGGTTCAGAGATTCAGTCAATTATCATCATGGTGGGAAGTATGGTGGCATTCAGGCAGACAGGATGGAGAGGTAGGCAAGAGTTCTACATCTCGATCCACAAGCATCAGGAAGAGAATGATCCACTAAGCCTGGCTTGAGCTTCTGAGACCTCTCAGTGCACACCCAATGACACACTTCCTCCATTGAGGCCACACCTACTCCAACAAGGCCACAATTCCTAACAGTGCTACTCCCCATGAGCCTATGGGGCCACTTTTATTCCAACCACCACAAGCTGATAATGGAAATCCTGCAGTGAAGAATGAAATATAATAATTTAGTTTCTAAAACTCTGACTTGGAGATCCCAGCTTCCTGACATACATAGACCTGTGTTAACCTTCTTTGAGTCATTTCTAGGGAATTAAAATGCCTGATTGGAGATATCAGTTCTAAACTTATTGCTAGAGACTGGTTTATCTTGTCAGCAGATATTTGCCCTCCTTTGCTGATTCTTATGAAGAGACTCACATACCACAAACTGAAGCTGGGGAACAGCCAACAGCCATCGGGGCCATCAAAGGAACAACCTATAAACAACTGAGTGCTGCCAACAACCAATCCATTGAGGCTAAATATGGAGTCTTTTAAAGTTCAGTGGCTTGTGAGAAGCCTCTCACCAAGGAACATACAGAAACCACACCCAGATTGCTGACCAACCTGGTTACTATGCTAAAATAAATGCTCATTTTTTTCTTTTTTCATCCATTTTTATTTAAATTAGATACAAGATTGTTTTACATGTCAATCCCACTTCCCTCTCCCTCCCCTCCTCCCCTGTCCCCCACTAACACCTACCTATCCTATACCATTTATGCTCCCCAGGGAGAGTGAGGTCTTCCATGGAGGGTCTTCAGAGTCTGTCATATCCTTTGGGATAGGGCCTAAGCCCTCCCCCCTGTGTCTAGGCTGAGGGAGTATCCCTCTGTGTGAAATGGGCTCCCAAAGTCCATTCCTATGCTAGGGATAAGTACTGACCTACTACAAGAGGCCCCATAGATTTCTGAGGCCTCCTCACTGACACCCACATTCATGGGGTCTGGATCAGTCCCATGCTGGTTTCCCAGTTATCAGTTTGGGGGCCAAGAACTCCCACTTGTTCAGGTCAGCTGTTTCTGTGAATTTCACCAGCCTGGTCTTGTCCACTTTGCTCATCCCTCCTCCTTCTCTGCAACTGGATTCCAGTTTAGTTCAGTGTTTAGCTGTTGTTATCTGCTTCTACTTCCATAATCTGCTAGATTAAGGCTCTAGGATGGCATATAAGTTAGTCATCAATCTCATTATCAGGGGAGGGCATTTAAGGTAGCCTCTCTACTGTTGCTTAGATGATTAGTTGGTGCCATATCCTTGTAGATCTCTGGATATTTCCCTAGTGCCTGATTTCTCTTTAAACCTATACTGGCTTCCTCTTTGGTGGTATCTCTTATTTTTCTCTCCTCTATTTTCCCCCTACAAATGTTTATATTTTTAAGACATCATGGTGCTGATAATGTTAGGAAGTGATAGTTATATTCACCAAATTTAAAGAATGATATGATGAACGATATCGTTTGGCAGTTTTACAACAGAAAAAGTCACCACAAATTTCACAACTTCAAATGGAAACAGGTTCATTTATTGAGAGTTCAATGAGTTAGCAGACCAGGCATGATGTCACAGCTAACTGCACAGGTGTTACCATGATGCCTCCAGGTTGAGGCCTGGGTTATAAATCCAACAGCTGCTCTAAGTTCACACGCTCAATGAGAGAACTCAACTCCTTGTACTATGAGACTACAGTCCCAGTTTTCTTGTGGGTTATTCCTTGGGGCTGCTCTCAGCTCTGAAAGCATAGGTAGTGTGACTTACCACAGGGACTTCTCTATAACTTGAACTTTTTTTTCTTTAAAAGCCAACAAGAGCATTTCCCCCCAGGCATAGAATGGCTCTAATTCTTTCTAAATATTCACTTCTTCATCAAGGAAAATTGCCTGAACTGAAAATATTAAGGACTTTTAACAGCATCTGAAAAAATATCCCTTTATGGTAGGTACTATGGTAGTGTGTAAGTAGATGCTTGCTTGAGCACTAAATACAATGTAAATACAACAGTAAACAAGAGGTCTAGTAATAAAAAGCAAGTCAGTGGTCTGGACCAGGGGTTAGACATTATCTGGAAGGAGACGAAAGGACTCATTTATTTAACTTGGTATTGTTGATAGAAATACAGATTAAAAATCTGATAGACTCATGAAACTATAGATTTAAAATGTGAACAGTATATTGTATATAAAGTATTATCAGAAGATGAATTAGAAATAACTAAACATGGCCAGCCATGAGATCTATCCTTCATTTTCTAATCACACTGTGAAAAGCCTGCTCAAATCTGACTTCACCAAGACTAGATGCAAAGAATCTATCGAGTCTACGTTTTTATGCTTCTTAGTAGTGTGAGAACACCAGAAAACTGAACTAAACTGTGGTTCCTCAGTGAAAGTATTTCCTCTCATTCTTTCAGGTCATCCACTGTCTGAACTAATGAATTGAAGCATGTACATGCAGAAACACTATCCTCAGTGACAGTGAATTATAATTCATAAAAGAAGCATCAGTGAATTATAATTCAAAGAATAAACAATTAACCTGACTATGGATACCCATTCAGTAAGCTCTTCTTGGTAATGCAAAGAGGTCCTAAAGTTCTCTACTCTTCCACAGGCTAAGTGGCAGAGGACTGGTTTCTAGTCCCGAAATTCAGTAACAGTGTAGATAGGACCTCTCTGTATTGAAATACCACTTGAGACATTGCTGCTCTCTGCTTTGAGGATGAGTTCTGGTTTTGAAATTCAGCCATCAAACCTCTTCTAGGATCATGTTGACTCTTCATGACGCAATTTTATTAAGAGACTGGGACCCAGATCCTGAAGAAATCTTGAGAGTAATGGATTGTCCTTTCTTATGTTTGGATCAGCAAATTGTACAAAGCAGAGGTTTCTTTCATAATATCTATTTGAATAACAGGGGTGGAGTTGAGAAGGATGTGAATCAGTTATTCTTAAGGCCAAATAAACCCCTGGGATTAAGTAGGGTTTTTTTCCCTCTAGTCAAGACAATATGCACTTAATTACAAAAGAATGGAATGAAATACACAAATTACTGGGGAATTTTCAGCACATCTGGGAAATGTTCATGGAGGAGGAGGTGCAGGAGCCACCATTTCAGAACCACTGGCACAATAAATTATATAACTAGGACAGAGAGCAAGATTTAACTAAGTTGTCACTGTTTCTTGATTTGCCTCTGTAATATGAATCACACCCAAAGAGAGAGAAAAATAATGTAGTCAGTATTGTAGAGAGATGATTTTCGTCCAATTTTTGCCAAAGCCAGTGACACAAATCACTGCATTGATCAGCCAATGTCCACAAAGACTGCATTTGTGACTTTAAGACAGCTTTTCTGAATTTGATACCCATGTTTCAGCAAAGGATTGAAAAAAAACTATAAAAACAATACAAAGCAGACAAAAGAATTTCAGATACCATATGCCAGTCGGGGTGATTCTTTTATACTATGACTGAGATGCTGAGATGAAATTGCTTCAGTAGAATGGGAGACATGCATGCGTCTCACAGACTGCCAAAGTCAGGTTTACTTTTCCTGGAAAGAAAAATGTATTAAATTTGGGCTTGATTTCATGAAAACCAAGCAGACAGTGAATTTTAAACAATAAAGTTTGGGGCTGTCAAGATGTCTCAGAGAAAAGCAAAGTGCTTGCTGCCACGCCTGATGTTACAAGTTTGATCTATGGAACCTACATGCTGGAAAGAGAGAACAGACTCCCAAAAGCTGTGCTCTGACCTCCTCATGTGCATCACAGTGTGAATTCATGGGTGTATACAATATACATATACATAATAAATTAGTTTACTAAATAAATAAAATATAGGAAACAAGAGTAAGGATTTTCTTGTGTCATCATTAGGATGATAGACTTACTGCTCAGATGCAAAAGCACGGTCTAGGCTTTTTATGTGTTTGGGTTCATTTTTTTTTTTGTGACACCTACTTCATGATTGCAAGGTGATTGCTGCCCCAGACATCTAATTGTCTGAGCGGAATGCAGGGGCACTAAGGACCATTCTTTATGGTGTGTGTGTGTGTGTGTGTGTGTGTGTGTGTGTGTGTGTTTAAAAAAACACTTCCTCAAGATGCACATCTGTAGGATTCCACTGTTTAGAATTGGGTCATAAGACTAAATTCATTTCCACTGATGTCTACCAAAAGAAGGTTTCAGGTGGCCACATTTCTACTAGATTGACATAGCTGCTCACTAAGTGCTTTGTATGTTCTGAGCAAGTACCTCAGTTCATAGTATTGTTAGTGAGTGTCACAGACGAGACCTCCTGTCGTGGCTTCCGTCTACTCTCTGAATTCTATACGCACACTAAAACTTGCTAACAGATATTCAGCTTCTATGAAAATTCTCAATAATCTTTACATCGAGGATTATCACAGCACACGCCTTATGTTCTTGAGTTTCTATACATCTAAGTAAGTACTGAGCATTTTTGAAGTTCTTATTAATGCTTAACCTTACTTGAAATTTTAAAGATTTGTTATGAGTTTTAACTACCTGTGCACCATTTTTTTGCAGAACTAATAAAGATTAATCATCAATTCTATTTAATGTATTTTCATCAATATTAATTAAGCATCATCACTGTCTCAGGCCAGTACTAAAGACATCAAGAATAAAACCAGATAATTTATTCCCTGATATAAACATAGGCAAGTGAGCACACATCAAAATGAAGGAAGATATGCCCAAATTAAAGCATTGCATGATAGAAAAAGCAATTCTATCAGAAGAAGAAGTAGAATACAAGGAAGACAAATACATCGTACCCAAGTTTGCTAAGCTAAAATCAGGATCGGTCCCCTTGTTTACTCATTTATATTCTATTTTCTTTAATTTAAATAAAATGAAAAATAAATATAATTATTTATAATAAGTAATGTGCAATAATGTAATATGGGTCTGAATTACTCAGTTATAGACAACTTGAAAAATGAATTGTCAGGCTTTTTGTCATTGTGTGAAAATCACAAATAGTGCTTCCACCTACTCACATGCTGTGACATGTTGGCACTCATAAGTTACATGATACATACTATCATATATGTGAACTGTGTTTTACCAAATTGTGTCATATGGGTTGTGCAACCATAAAAATTAAAAGCACCAATGGGAAAGATGCTTTCAATTATGTTTAGGTTTGTTCATAAGAATAGGAGTCTTAATTTTAATGAAACATTTGATCAACTGCTTCAGCTTGTGAAAAATGCATTCTGTTATCTCTTCACAGTTTGTTATAGGTTTCATAAATACAGAACATCACACAATATGTTTGTGCCTGCTGAAAAGCAAATAGCAAATGTGTGATATAAAACGTTGTTATTCTTCAAATGTGCTGTTTTCCATGTTGATCTTAAGATATAACAATCCTATTTGTTTCTGGTGCAGGTCTAGGATAGTGAGTTAACTACTCTGGAATTGCACGTACCATAGAATGATGGTCCAAGCTGAAAATGCCCTGTGACATGTGGTTGAATTTCTTGATTTCAAAGTGTATGTTCTTTGTTGAGGAGTAGGGAGGATGTGAGGATGAGTGTGTACACACATACATGTATGTGCATAGTGTAGGAAGAAGTCAGAGATCAATGTCTGATGGCATTCCCTAGCTTCTGACAGTGTCTTTTTGGGCCTGGATCATTCCTTGAACTTCAGGTTATCACCCTCAACTCATCATACTTATGTGCAATGACTACTACCTTAGCTATCTCCCAAGTCTTCAAACTGTGTATTATTGTATTAGTGAAGTATGTTCCCACATTTCAGACTTGGGGGAGGGAGTCTTCAGTACAGTTCTTATTAATTGTGGATCAAGAGGTGCTGCTCCCCAGCCCCAATTGCTCATCTCCATCTTTCACCTCTAGACGCTGTCTCCAAACTGAATCCTTTCTGCTAGAAAATATTGCACATTTATAAAAAGGTACAGGAGTTCTTTCAAATCTCACCAGTTACTTCTTACAACATCTCTCTAAGATCGAATAAGAGCCATTTGGTGTGGGTTTTATGACATTAAACTTCCCTAGTCACACAGCAGCTAGGTAATAAGATCAAACCCCTGAACATGTTTGTGTTTTCACTTGTTCTTCATGTCCTTTCTACTGCTCCCTATATATCCCTACTGCCACCTTACTGTTTAAATACATTTTGACCAGTTTTGAGTTGCTGAAACAATTCACTCTCTCACCTAAAGACTGTACTAGAATTTCTGGAAACTGAACTTCAGCACTGACAATATTCAGCTTCCCATATTGTCTCAGTTACTATAAATATAGCACACATTTTATTATTCCAGTGCTTGCCAGTTTAGAATTTACTCATGAAGAACAAAGCCAACAATATATGTTTCCACAACTTCCTTCCAGAAATTAGAGTTTATTTCACTTACATTAGCTCATCTCTTGAAACTGTTGAATTCTTAGTGTCTGGAACACTTCCTGGAAGTTAACATTTTTAATAAGCAAATAACAGACATACATGCACAAAATGAAAGTAACTGTTTAAGATTAGAAATGCATGATGAATGCAATTATGAATGAATTAATATAGTCAACACAATACAGAATGGAAAATTAGTAGATCTGTCAGAAAGATACACAAACAGAGAACCAGTGGCAATCAGGATGTCCCTGGGAATATCACACATTCCTGAGAGACATGCTTATCCATTATGGAGAAACAGTAAGCTTCTTTGAGCTTGCTAAACATCAAAAAATTTAAATGTGAGCTATTTACACATTTTAGAAATTTTTACATGAATAATAATCTGTGCTGTCAGGCATGGAATTAAACACCAGACTGGTCCATCTGTACAAATGAAGGTAACATTTAATTATGTGGACATCTTTCATCAGGATACTAATCCCATTCATGAGGTCACTGCTACATAGCCTAATCACTCCTCAAAGGGCCAACTTGCTAACACCAATAACTCCAATGTTGTTGATAATATATATACTTTTGTTTATATAAATGGGCATGAAAAATTTGGAAAATAGTTACTAGAGCACTGGTAAGAATATAAAATAACACATGGATAGAAAAGGCATTGCATATATTCAATTATTCGTATAAACCCCCACACAAATGGGCATATTAAAATTGAAATCAGGTATATATAACCAGAGTTCTTAACTATTAATTAGACTGTTAATCAAGTTAGGTAGGAATCAATCCCTTAAGAACAAGTCCAAATTTTGAGTCTATGGGGCATAAGAAAGAAAATGGAAGCCTTAGATGGGATACTTGGTCTTCTCCGCAACACAATTATTCATTCCTGTCCTCCTGAGTGATTTATATTTGCTTCTTTCTATTTTTCATATAGCCTTTGCTTGAGTTCAGAATTCAGTGACTAACAAAGTCTCCAAAACAGTGCTTCTGGAGAGGTCTTTCCCAAGGCTCTTCCACTGTGGTTTCATCAAACTTCACTATGTGGACTCAGAAACTCTCTCTTTAAAGGCTAGTTATTCTATGAAACTTCTCATGGATCAATCTCTCTTAGGGATGGTTCAAGAAATAAACTCTGGGGTTGAATTTCTAACATTTAGTTAGCTTTAAGGACATTGATTTAAGCTTAGAAGTGATCTTGTGGTCTCTCTGCCTCACAGGGGCAGAAACAAGGCACACCATACACTGGTTTCAGACAATCTGGCAAGAGACCTGTGAGAAAATACTGCATGCCAGGTTCAGCTCACTTGTTCACAATTTCATGTTTTAGTTCTCCAAATAAAAAAGAAATGTTAAACCGAGTTGGGGAAACATTATAGAAAGATAAGCAAGAATATTTAGAGAAATTTTTTGCTTTTAGGGACATCATTCCAGTATCAGACAAAGATCATTTGAAAAGCCAAGTTTTAGAGTGAGACATACAATTTTGGAGATACAACAAATTCTGACAAGATTTCACACACTGTCAAAAAGGTTCTTTTCTCTTGCTTGGCTCCCCTGCAGTGGGAGAGGGGACAGAGCCAATGCCTCAATGTCTCTGCACTTAGGGAGCCACTTTGACCCAGTTCCAGAAGCCCAAGGGCTGTCCTTAATTAGTATTGTAATTTATATTGCACAATTATGCAAATTGGGTACATAAACAAAATTATCCTTTCAGTTTGGCTTTGCTACTCAGAGAAATGCAAAGCCAGCAACCCAACCGATAAGAAAAAGACAACAGAATACATTTGCTTTAATGCAATGCACCGTTTCTGCATCTGTTCTTCTGTTTCACTCTTTCACCTTGCTCTTGGGCTTATATTATTTTTTCTTTCTCTAGGTTGAGCTTTCTTTCTTTTATGATGTTCATTTCTTCCTTTATCTATACTTGGCTCTTTTTCCTCAAGAAATTTTCCATCTCATTAATTCTTCTGCTGCAATTCACAACACTTTGGGTCATTCCTTTGGTTTTTGATATGATTTCTATCTGCCTGTAGTAGTTTCTTTTGCCTTTTTGCTCTCAGAGTATCTCTTTTCTGCTGGCATTCCATCTTTATTGTGCCATTCTTCCCTAGCCAGTTTGACTTTCTTTTATAGCTGAGTGATGCTCCTTGCTGGCTATCTAGCAAACACCCTCAGGTTGCAATCATGTTTTGGGTAAGAAAGCTGGAAATGAGCATGGCAAATAATAAAATTTGGAATGTAGGAAATTCAAAAGCACAAAGCCTCCAACCACTGTGCAGCACTCAAGGAGGTATGAACCACCAGGTGATCAATGCTTACATCAGCAGAGCAGAGAAAATTTACTAATCCTGGATCACATTCCAATGGAGCCAATCCCTTTGGATAGCTTTAAAGTTATAGAGAAGATCATAAGCATCTAAAATGTTGTAAATTTATAGAAAAGTGTTAGAATAGGGCTGGGTTTGCAGGAAAGGTTATCACAGTGATTGACAGTACTTGGGGACAAACTGCTGAGGGCATTTCTAACAGAGGTGCCTCAACAGACTGGGGAAGAAAAACAAACTATGCCTTGCTTTATCTACCCAGAACCATGTATCCCATGGGGAAATACTCCTTTTTATTCCACAACCCTGTGTCTTCGGCAACATCAGTCAAATTAAAATATAACCCAAGGGGCACCCTGCCCAACTATGGCAAATCACAGCATCCTCCCTCCGGCTATAACTTTTTTCAGTTTTGAATAACATTCAAATGCCTTGTAGAGCCTTCTATACATATTTTTACTCTTTATCTTGCTGTCTTTAACCCACCCATCTCTTTCCCATTTGCTTACTAGACTCTAGCTGTCTCATATTCTCACAACTTTTTTTATATACTTTTCATCATCTCTTCTTTATACTTTGATGGTGCTGGAGATTGAATTCACAGCCCCACATACTAGACAAGTACTCTGACCATGAACTTGTGATTTCTGTGGCTTTTTATAGCTGGTTTATTTTTGCATCTGGGTCTGTAGTCACGTTTAATTTAACAAACATCCTCCCCTAAATTTCTATCCAATGTTGAGCTATGCTCTGCTACTCCATCACTTGCTCTGCTTTAATTTAGTAGTATTTAAATATTATCTAGGTGTGTGTATTATATTTAACTTCTATGTGTACTTGCCTATAAGATATTTATCATATATTTTAACTTACTGTGTGCCTCTCCCAGCTCAAGAAAATGTAAGAGCCTGTCTATCTGTCTTGTTGCCATATCCTAGTACCTAAGACAGTATCAGATGCAAAGAGCATTCTCAAGATGTCTTTAACTTAAGGGAACAGATTCATGACTATTAGAGTAATAGCAATGACCTAAACCCAATCAATGCTTTTGATTTAAATCTAAAACCTGTTAATTTTATGAATAAATAAATGTGAGTAGAGTCCTTTTGGGTTTTTGTTATGAGAACTAAAGTGAATACAACTCACAGTAATGGGCCTTTCCATCTTGTGAACTTGAATGGCGTAACCAGTGATGGCTAAATGATAAAGGAAAATGTTCCTGCAGCAAAGGTGGAGAACAAGCTCAGTTTTCCACGATCCTGAGTCCTAGTTGTTCTGCTGGCTCTGGTTTCTTGTAAGATCTTCAGGGTCCTTTCTGCAAATTTTGACTTCATGAAATTACTACATATTGGGTTTCAATGTGTTCAATTAGGAAGTATAGCATCAATTAACATTAAAGAAAACACTTCAACAATATGCTTGGTACTAAACATGAAGGGGATAAAACTGGTGTTTGAGTCATTTGCCTGTTTCGTGAAGAAATGAATTCTTGTTATTTTCACATTTTCACTTCCTTTTTCAAAGAAATGATGAAAAATGAATAAAGGAAAGGAAAAGTGCCCAGGGATCCTTGAAGCTAACCGTTGGGATATTGGAAACAGTAAACTGCTAAGTTCTTATGCACACTACTTCATATTGAGTATGTTCCTAATTAAGGCATGTTACTCTTGATCTCAGAACACAAATGTGAATTCATTTTTTTAACTAGTAGTTCAAATCTACCCTGTTGTTCTGTATGTGGCATATCCTGCATCCTGGTTTATTTTGGAATATTTTCAAAGCTTTTTTTTTAATTAAGTGCATTTGGACTTCCTAACTGTCCTCTATAAAAATTTATATCTGTGAATATAACAGGTGGAGAGTAGCACGAGCTGTGTAAACCTTGTGAATAAAGATGAAATAGCTTCTTTCTGCACCCATGATGGGGGCTTGAATCCTAATGTCTGCTCTCCAGACCCTGTCAATTGTCTCTGCTCTTGCTGTGTTAATCAGCTGGCTGAGCCACAATTGGAAAGGTGAGTGGGGAGGGGCTGAGGGGTATCTAGTGCAAAAACACATATTTCTTTTCCAAGACCAGCCACAGGAAAATCCAAAGAATAATGATCACAATAAACACTGGTTAATAGGAAAGACTCATTTTCTAAAATGGAAACTAATAGATAATTTATAAAAGGAAAATGTGGCAAATCAACAAGACATTCCAGATCTGGGCAATTGAATATGGATTAAAACAACAACAACATCAGCATCTTAAAAATACCTGTCCTAGCTTGGGCCAAATCTGTAATTTAGATGTTTCTAAGCAGTAGAGTGAATTCTGTGGTGGACTGCAGGATCTAGGGAGAAGCTATGGGGATGGAAAACATGTAAGACGGTGACTGGATATTTTCTTATAGAGTCAATCAGGGAAGATTCACTGGACTTTGCACAGATTCTGTCAAATTGCATGGATAGAATTCAGAAATAGCCCACACTATAGTTATTGTCTTTAGAATTCATGTACAAGTTGTAGGGTGGGTACAATTTTGTGACTTTCTTGATTCAGATCTTTTAAATTGTAATGGAAAACAATCTTATTCCAATTTTCTGAAAAATATAAATTTAAAAAACATAGGTAGAAATATTTCTGACACCATTTTTTTAAAATGTAAATATCTGGGGAGGCTATGGTCAAGGACTTAGCTTTCCTTGAATTCCTGTAGTTACTACACAGTTTCCTTCATAATATTTTCATGCATTGTTAAATCATCTACATATTTACTAGGTAAATTAGGATATTGACATATTAGGTGTTTTTGTGTGTTTTGAGTCAGGGTTTCTCCATGTAACTACCATGGCTGTCTTGAAACTCACACTGTAGACCAGACTGGCCTTGAACTCATCATCAATATCCACCTGTCACTGCCTCCCCTAGTGCTGGTGTTAGTGTGCACCACCGTAACCTGGCCTGGCTAGGAGTTTTTTTTTTTAACACACTGTGTAAAATATATTTGCTATTACTTTTCTAGAACTTTATAATTACCTTCTTAAAAAATTACCACTATATTATATTCTTTAATTCTCCATATATTCACTTTGACGTTTTCTAACAATTAATAATATTGTGCTTTGTGCTCTTAGTTACAATTAAATGTTTTCTTACAAGATTTATTTATGTAATCCATTTGATGACTTTAAAATCTCTGAAATTAAATTTATAATCATTTGACATTTTCTCCTCATTTTATAAGCCTTAAATTCTTGATTAACACTTAATTTGAATATAATAAATACTAGTGCACATGAATTTGTCTCTGAAAATATTGGCAATATGCCACTGTTGAAATTATGGTCCTGTAATGTAATGTGATATTTCTAATTTGTTTACAACTATGGTTTTAGTTTCCCACAAGCTCCAAGAATTATTAAGGCAAATGGTTTTTCTATTTAATGTGCTTTTGTTTTATTGTTTCTTTTAAACATTTCAGAGGAGCTTTTTCACACACATATAAAAAGCACTTCTTCAATGTTAAATTATGACCATATGCTGCTTCTGAAATTTCTGGGTTTGGTTTTATTTTGGCTAATTTGGAGAATGAACAATACACGAGTGAAGAATAAAGTTTCTATTTATAAGGTACAAATCATGCAAACATTTCTCAACAGTTTTTCCTTTCTTAAACTATTTGATCTGCCAATGATTAGGGCGCTCTTCATTTTGTAGTATTTTATGTTTATTTTGTTTTATCTCCATTTATTTTTCTGATAGAGACTAAATAAATTCTTTGTATTTGTATAGCCTTCCAAAGAGTGGGTAGCACACACAGCCCTCCCTCTTAAAACAAAAATGTTGCCATGCCCTTTGTTTTATTTTCCTTTTCTCCATATCTACAGGACTATTCCATTATTCATCAATATAATTTATATATCAATATCAAATATGTTTGTAAAACTTTTGAACAGTTACATATTTTTCAATGATGCTCAAATCTGCATTTATTTTATAAATATATTATCAATGGTTATGCAAAAGTTCCCTCTCTTTGGCAACTACTGTGTTCCTGCTTCTTAGCTGGGGCTTGGAGCCTCTCTTAGAGATTCTGGTTAGGAAAACATAACCTAAAACATGAGAAAGAAAATAAGAACATGAACCAATGGAAGCTTTGACCACCACAATGGACATTGCTTTGTAAGCACTCATTACCACTAAGATTATGACAAAGACATAGAATGACTTCACTATCATCTTCTTATCTTCACATAGGCAGAATGGCACAAATCTGTGTTGATGGAGGGGAAAAACATCTTTTTACCATGTATTAACAGTACTAGGGTATGAGACACATAATTTACTTCCTTCTTACTATTAATATATTATTGTTAGTACCATTTTAGTGGGTTCACCAGTAAATAATTATTCTCAAACCTGGCCACATAGTATGATCACAAAGGTGACATCTTAAAAAGATCCTAATGACTTGGCAATTCACCAGTTCAATTAGACCTAGATTTCTCTGGTTGAGACTTGTGATTTATTTTCTAAAGACCCTCATGTAACCACAGACTGGAGTCAAGAATAAGGGCACAAAAAAAGTTAAGGAAGACCAAAGCCTCAGTTTCATTATGGGGTGGCCAAAGGGCCTTATCAATTCAATACAAGAAAGACACTTTCTGGCTACGTAAAAAGTGGCCTGGGAAAAAGCTTTCTTTGGGACCGGGGAACTATGTCAGAATGATCCAAAAGCACTTACAGAGTTGCAACAATGGTTTCATAATTTGCAAACAGCAGACAGAGGACTGGAGTGCCCAGCTTTGCTTTGAAGGGAGGGCAGACAGGAGTTTGTCAGAACACTCAACTAAAAACGACTTGGATAAATAGGATCGATTCCAATATATAAAAATAAGAATTCAGCTGATTTAACAAGTTTGTTTTGCATTCATATTTCATATGGAAGTCTCACAATATTATTATTAATTTTAGATATTACCACACCTAGATGTTTCCTGATCTTATATTGGAGCTCAGCATATCAATATGATTTTAATATTTTTGTTAGCTATACAAAGCCAAAGAGCCTCTTTTAAAATGGCCTTTGAATAGTAACTATTACTATGTTTCTATGTGTAAAGATAAGTGTGTAGATACACATGCTCCTATATGCATACATATGTGGAGGCCAGGGAACAGTGTTTTCAACTTTGTTCCTTAGGCCTTGTTAACCTTGATTTTTAAAGTAGTGTCTCTTACTGGTCAGCAAAACTGATTGTCTAGGTGAGCTCCTGGAATTTGGGGGTCTTTCACTTCCCAATACTGGAATTTTAAGCATGTACAACTATCTCCAGGTTATTTGGGAGGTGGGGTATCAATTGGCATTTTACGATTTTTTATTGACAATCGATTTTTTTCATTCAAAATATTCTGATTATGGGTTCTCCTACCCCAGTTTCTCCCAGATCCTCTCCACCGACCCAACCAAATCTCACATACCTTTCTTTCTCACTTTCATTAGTAAACAAATAGGCTTCTAAAAAGAAATTAAAATAAACAAATAAATCCAGAATAGGACAAAAGTTAACAAACAAGTAGAAGAGTCAAAACGCGCATGAAACACACATAAACTCAGATAAACACATTGCATGCACAGAAATCCCATAAAACACAAAACCAGAAACTGTAACATATAAGCAAAATATCTGTAAGGTTAAAAAAATCCCCAAAGTATTATGAACAAAAAACCTGAAAAAAAATACCACTGAGTTTTCTTTGTGTATGCCATCTACTGCTGGGCATGTGTCCTGCCCTTAACCACACTTAAGCCTGACTTTCTTTTTCTTTCTTTCTTTCTTTCTTTCTTTCTTTCTTTCTTTCTTTCTTTCTTTCTTTCTTTCTTTCTTTCTCTATTTATTTATTATTTATTGTGGATCAAATGCCAGTCCTCGTGATTTCCAGGCAAGCTATTTGCCAACCTGTCTCTGTCTCTAGAACCTTAATCTAAAGATTACAATGCTTTATTTGAGATAAAAAAAAAATCAAGGAGGCTGGCAAGACAGCTCAGCAGGTCAGTGTCAGGGCAGCCAGGTCTGACCACCTGAGTCAAGCTCTGGGAGGAGCCACACAGTAGGAGGGGACAACCTACTTCTTCCCATTGGCCTCTTCCCAGTGGGCTGTACCTGAACATGTGCCTTCTCACTAATACATTGTGCACAAACACAGTAAATAAATGAAACTTTGAAAAGGAAGTTAAAAAACAATTAATTAAAAATTAAGCACAGAAAACCTATGTGTGAACTTTTAATGGCGTTTTGATTATATGATTTTTTTCCTCAACACACTATGAAGGGATAAACTAGCTAATCCATCCAGGCTAGAGCCAGCGCTTATTTTTCAACAAAGGGAGCCACGTAATTGCTTACACATGATAAAAATTAAGATTCCTTTGATGATTTCTGATACATAGTTTATTACAAAGGATTAATCAATTCATAAACATATTGAGACATTCTACAAGGGAGATAAACTCCACAATTACAGTCAGCGGGGTTTTTTTTTATATTTTCCTTTGCAAATAAATTCGAAAAATAACATTTGATTGACTTAGTGTTTGGGCTACTATTTACAAATGCCATGCTGTAAATATGCTTAATGCTCTTGATAGACAGCCTTTGTGATATCTTGAAGATAAATTTCTTCATAAAATACTTGTAATGTGAAAGTATCATTTGATTTAAAAGTCTAAAATGGAGTGGTATCTCTGCATTTTACCTTACAGAAAAAAATACTGAAGCAGACACTGTAAGTTAAGTGTCCTGGGGGCTTTTACATCTTCCCCTGATGCTCAAAGAGTCCATTGCCATCAAGGAACATAATGCAATGTCTAGAGCGCTATCCACACTGCTGAATGAGAATTTCTCAGGTTGGAGTCCAGATACCTTTGTTTTCAAAAGTCCTGGCTGTGGTTTTGTGACACTATAGTTACAAATCTCTGCTATGGTAGAGTTGCGTGACTTACTGTGTATAGAAAATAATTAGGCTATAGTAAAAGAAACTATGCTCATAGGAAATTCATGACAGTCTTGCATCATCTTTGGACACACTGAAATGATCTGCAGTTTCTTACATTTGCTTTCCAATATTCTTTCAAGCAGCTGAGTATTGGATTTCATGTGTGCCTTACTTACCTCATTGAGATAATGTTGCTATAATGATCTCACTCATATGTTGCATAATTAGGCCTAATATCTCTCTAATGAGATACACCAGGCTATTTGGAAGCAGCTGTTTTATCATGGGTAGCAAAGGGCACTTTTTGATAAATTTTCCAAGGCACTCAAGAAAAGTAAAAGTGGTTAATTCACATAAATTACTTGTATTTTTTTCTTAAGAATCTACTTGTCTTTTGGATTGGTTTTACTCTTCACAACAGTACAAAAGACTAGGCATATCAACTGGCTTTGGCAGGAAATGGTATGCCTAACTTAGTTACGTTGAGGAATAAGAAATCGGTAAACTAAGAATGTAGAACAGGTTCATTCAACATTATTGATTATTTATATTATAGCTAAAAAGTTATTTACAGATAAGGGAGAGTATTTTATAAGGAAATATTTATTTTTAAGATAGATTTTTTAAAAGAAAAAGTGATTATTAGTAATTTGGCATCATGTGTTCAGTCACTGCTTATGTATGTTCAATAAATATGATATGGAAATACACACATACAGAACTTATTGGTTTATTCATTCTTGTAATAATACCCACGTGCATTTTCTATTTAGTTAAATATAGAATAGGTACATGTAGGGTACAATGCAACCTGCTCTGAGGCATGGCTATTTGGCTTATACTCACTGGAAGTTCCATCTCCCTGATCAATGTAAATACATATCTACCTATCTAAACAGCATTTGTTGGTAATGAAACCAGAGTATTCAGCCTTTTATCAAAGTGTGGTGAATTGAAGGATAAGATTACATCTTCTCCCTGCAGCCTGAGTCTCTAACCGAAAAGGAAATTAAGGGAGACAAACCAAACTGTGATGCTTAGGTACTCTCTTGATTCTGCCTGTCACTGTTTTTCTAAACCAGCACAAGGCCTCAGGGGAGTCTGGCTGTTCTGGCCTCCCTCCGCCAGCCAGACGGTAACGGCCCACTGCTTTTATTCATTACTTTGAATGTAATGCACTAAATTTAACAAGTAACACACTCAGCGGGAATTTATTGCCCTTTTGCAGCATGATTGCAAGGTGGGATATGGATGTGGATTCCAATTACTGTTGACACTCAGATAAGAAGAACAAAGGCTTTCTATAATTATGAACCCAAGTTGATATTTTAGCAAAGTGAAAATAAATAAATAAGTATATCCATACTATTTGTGGAAAACATTCTTTCCTGGATTTAGAAAAGTCTCCCTGGTTATATAATAGAAGCATTTCAATTAAGTGCAGCAATAATAAAATAGCAACGAGTAAAGGCAAAGAGCTTTTTATAGAGCAGCAATCTTTGAATACAAACACTTGCAGGGAGCAGATGCACAATAGAGGGGGTAACAAATTTCAAACATTAACTCATCTGTAATACATACATAAATGGGCACAAACAGGACTCTTTAAAATAGATTTAATAGTCTAAATTGGGAAAATCTAATCCATATGCTATTGCTATTCTAGCAGTTAGCTACAGGTACAGATCTAGTAATACACCACAGAGTGATATTTTTTTCTAAAATGTTGCTTTTATGGTTCCATATCTGTAATTCTGGAGTTAGCTGACTAAATATTGTTGGCATATAAATATTTATGATGGACCGGAAAGTCTTTGAGTTGCAACAGGAGAATGAAAGAAAGACCAGAATTATTAAGTCACTTCAGGCAAAGGTTTGTTGTTTAAGATTTGGTTTATTTATAAAGGCCATTGAAACACAATAAATACAAAGGCATAAAGGGAAAGGATAGGATTGTATTTTGCCACATTGTATATGAATGAAAAATGCTGCCTAATGTATGGAATATGAAAACAAAAAGGGACAGTAACCTCCTACACCACTAGCTAAAATTACAAAATTGAATTATTGCAGTGACAGAAGCATGGACCTTATATACAACACAGAATCATATGCCTGGCTTAAGAATCACTCACTATGACCTTGGGACCCTTGCTTAGTCTCTCTTAGCCTGTTCTTCAACAGTAATACATGCACAATGAATGTAGCTGCCTGTGTGGCTATACTCAAACGAAATAAACCTAGGAATTTATTTAAGACAATGATGGACACAGTGAATACTTAGCAAATATTAACAATTTTATGTCCACTTGCGTCATATTATCCTGTTAAGGCAAGAAAGCAAATGTAATCTTCCTTTTATAGGCTGATATGATTTAGCATAAATTTGAACCCCAAACCCTTCATTGTACAAAAGGGACACTTGAATCCATTTGAACTTGAGAGCCACTTTCATAGCATAGGTTTACTATATAGTTCTGTTGGATCAAATTATAATTCTTAACATATATAATATACAGTGTCAGTCTAATGATACCTGTATTTGAGAGATTTGGGAGAAATGAAGAAAAGGGGTATGTTTACGTATGTCTTTAAAAGTTAGCACATGATCACCCAAATATGGAAATTTTTGCAACAAATGAGTACTAAAAATTGTTAATTGTTTCCTTAAAGACCACAGAGCAACCAATTTTCAGAAGTAAAATGAAAAAGACAGGTAACCGACAAAATGTATAGGAAGGAGAGAAACAGTGAGGTTAAAGGGCTTGTGCTGTTGAGAATGGGAGCTGATTCACAATCTGAGTATTACGTCGTGTGTAAGTGAATACTCATCTTCGTGATGTCACAGTTATATGCTTCCCCTGAAAGTCTTGTGCAACTTACCTAAGACATTAAACCACTAGAATGCTGAACTGAGTTTATTCAGAGACATAAAGAAGTATTTCAATGACAGTGTTACCAACTGATACTTTGAGGGCTCGCAAGAATGATAAAGCCAAAGAAAACTTCTAAATAACATGGCTTCTGTTGACTTCATGGAGTCCCAGCATACCAGTGGATTTGTTAACATGAATAATTTAACCCCAAACTATCAGTCAAACATTAGCCCACTGTATTGGTCATGTTTTTCATTGCGGCAATCAATATTTGACAGAGGCATGTTTAAAGGAGTTCCATCCCCATGTCATAGTACTTGTGGTGGTTGAAGTTGCTGGGTCCATGGCACCAGGAACTAGTGGTTATAGTTCTATGTTTTTATCAGGAAACAGAGAGCCAGTTCAGAAACAAAGAAGACCCTAACCCTCAGTGCCTGTCTCCCAGTGATCTATTTCCTAGAGCCCATGTTCTACCTCCTAAAGTGTCCACTCAAAATAACACCATCAGCTGTAGACCAAGTGTCCAAACACATGAGCCACTGGGGGGCATTTACATTCAAGCCACAACATCTACTTTAGATAGGAGTTGTATGATCTTTACTTTATAGCTTATTCCCAAGACATCATGGAAATGCATTTACACACCCTATACAAGACACCTTCTCTTCATATTTAAAGAACAATTAATATATAAAAGACTTAAAAATTAAAGTGCTTTAAATCATAAGCAAATGCTAACATTTGAAGCTATCACAACAAAACCTGTATGGTAGTGTTTATAGTAACTATGCTCTACTCATTATAGCAATATGTAAAACTAACCCAGGTGTTTATCAATAAATCAGCTGTTTTAAAAATGGCACATTCAGCCCATATATACATTTATAATTACTTAGGTTAATCTTCAGAGAATTATTCTAAGGGGGGACAAATATCATTCTTGAGTATAAAAGTCTCCATTTTAAATTGGATTATTTGGTATTTTGATGTCTAGTTTCTTGAGTTCTATAGATATTTTGGTCATCAGCCCTCTGTCAGATGTGTGGCTGGTGAAGACATTTTACCATTCTGTAGGCTGCCATTTTATCTTATTGACCATGCCCTTTGCCTTATAGAAACTTCTCAGTTTCAGGAAGTCCCTTTTATTAATTGTTGTTCTCAGTGTCTGAGAGACTGGTGTTATATTTAGGAAGTGGTCACCTATGCCAATGCATTCAAGACTACTTCCCACTTTCTCTTTTATCAGCTGCAGTGTAAATGGATTTTTGTTGAGATCTTTGATCCATTTGAACTTGAGTTTCCTGCATGGTGATAGATATGGATCTATTTGAATTCTTCTGCATGTCGACATCCAGTTATGCCAGCACCATTTGTTGAAGATGTCTTCATTTTTTTCCATTGTACAATTTTGGCTTCTTTATAAAAAATCAGGTGTTCATAGGTAAGTAGATTGACATCAGGGTCTTCAATTTGATTCCATTGGTCCACCTGTTTTTGTGCCAATATCAAGCTGATTTTATTACTATAACTCTATTGTAGAGCTTGAATTCAGGGATGGTGATGCCCCCAGAGGTTCCTTGATTGTACAGGATTATTTTTAGCTATCCTGTTTTTTTTCCATATGAAGTAGAATATTGTTTTTTCAAGGTCTGTGAAGAATTGTATTGCGATTTTTATGGGATTGCATTGAATCTGTAGATTGCTTTTGGTAAGATTGCCATTTTTACTATGTTAATCCTACCTATCCAAGAGCATGAGAGTTCTTTTTTTCTGATATCTTCTTCAATTTCTTTCTTCAAAGATTCAAAGTTGTTGTCAAGCAGGTCTTTCACTTTTTGGTTAGATCACCTCAAGTTATTTTATATTATTGGTGGCTATTGTAAAGGGTGTTATTTCTCTGATTTCTTTCTCAGCCAATTTATCATTTGTATAAATAGAAGGGCTACTGATTATTTTGAGTTAATCTTGCATCCTGCCACATTACTGAAGGTGGTTAACAGTAGTAGGGGAGTGCCCTGGTAGAATTTTTGGTATCACTTATGTATAATCATATCATGTACACATAGCAAAAGCAAAATGGGATACAGATCTAAACAGGAAGTTCTCAACAGAAGAATCTCAAATGGCCAAAGACATTTAAGGAATTGTTCAACATCCTTAGTCATAAGAGAAATGTAAATCAAAATGACTCTGAGATACCATCTTACACCTGTCAGAATGGATATGATCAAAAACACCAATGACAGCTTATGCTGGAGAGGATGTGAAGAAAGAGTAACACTACTCCACTACTGGTGGGAGTGCAAATTAGACAGCCACTTTGGAAATCAGTATGGTGGTTTCTCAGGAAAATGGTAATCAGTCCACCTCAAGATCCGACAAGATCCACTCTTGGGAATATACCCAAAGGATGCTCAACCATACCCCAAGGACACTTGCTGAACTATGCTCATAACAGCATCATTCATAATAGCCAGAACCCAGAAACAACCTAGATGTCCCTTAGTGGAAGAATAATTAAAGAAAATGTGATACATTTATACAATGGCATATTACTCAGCTGAAAAAAAAAAACTAGTATCATGAAATCCAGGTAAACTGGGGATGGGGGTATGGAGGGGAGGGCATGACAGATGGAAACATGAGGGATCATATGGTCAAGTCGGGGGAGAGACAGAGAAGGAGAGTAATAAAAGAGATATCTTGATTGAGGGGGATATTATGGGGTTAGGGAGAAACCTGCTTCCAGGGAAACTCCCAGGAGTCCACAAGCATGACTCTAGCTAAGACTCCTAGCAATAGTGAAGAGGGTGCCTGAACTGCCCTTCTCCTGTAATCAGATTGGTGACTACCCTAATTGTCATCATAGAACCTTCTGCCTGCCATCCCAGACTTTGGAAATTTTAGGCACAAGTGTGGGAACCTGTTTTTGTGGGCCTTCAGTTGGATCCAGCTGACTTGCACGGTTCACACCTGAGAGGGGGAGTGTGGAATGAGAAAGGGCAGGTAAAGAAGTTAAGAAGATGGAGACACAGGATAGAGTCAGAGGGCTATCCAGTGAATACTGAGTGCCCCAAGTTTATTCTTCAACATTCTTAAGTACCCCAACCAAAAGGGGGGACATGGCAGAAGACTTCTATTATCATGTATAAGGAGCAAACAGATTTTCTTCCCTTAATCCTCAAAGCATTTGGAAAACACACCTGTTATACAGCCTTGAGGGTCAAGAGTAAACACACCTGAGCTGAAAATCACCTTCTGAGAGTTCCTGAGTAACTGTTATTTAACACCTCACTGTACTCCAGCTTCCAGAGTAAAACTCTGAGAAGCAGTGTCTTATTAATCAAAGAAAAACTAGCCAGGGCTGGACATGTTGATTCTGGTTGTGATTTTAGACATTATTATTAGAAGTAGGAGGTCAAGGAAAGAGAATCAAGGGTTCAGTGTCATTATTGGGTCACTTGGCAAGTGGAAGGACTTCTAAACTACATGGCAAACCTCCCTGCCAGCTCTAAACTCTAATGTGTTCCCTTCACACATCTTGTTAATATTCTAATCATCATTTCAAGAGTAAGCAACACAAAAACATCCCAGGATAGTTAATTCCATAGGTCTGCTATATTATGAAATATGAAATAAAAAAAACAAAAATCTTAACTCTGTGGAAAAATGATCTGATTGAAAAAACCTAGGGACGTTAATGGGCAGGTTCCTAAAGCCGACACACAATGGACAGGTGTATGGAGAATGTGCAGTAACATTACTCACTAGGGAATCAAAACTCAGAGCTAAGATGAAGTAATGCCTCCTCCACCAGGTGGCTATTATCAGAAGTAAAAGACAATGTGTTGATGAAGCTGTGAAGAATATAATATCAGTATAGTGTCTGTGGGATTAAGAATGATGCTGGTGCTAGAAAACAGAGCAGAGGCTCCATGCAGATTTTTGAATACAGCAACTCCAGTCTAGCCATCCCATTTATGCAGCACTTATCCAAAATAATTAAAATCGAGATTTCAAATAGAGAATAGCAGCATAGCTTTGCTTATAAAGTTATTCATGAAGTAAAGTGGCTCAGAGAGTAAAGGTACTTGCTGACAAGCCCAATGATCTGAGTTGCATAGAAGGACCCGCATGGCAGAAACAGAACCAATTCCTCTAACTGATCTCCACAAACATAAAATTAAATAAACAAATGTAAGAAAATGTGTAAAAAAATCAATGTCTGATAATAGATGGATGTATAAATAAATATGGGTGTAAATTCTATTCTCCCTTTAAAAAGAAATTGGGATAATTAATATAATAATAATAATAATAATAATAATAATAATAATAATAAATGACCCAAAAGATATCATGTTGAGTGAAATAAACTAGTCACAGAAGACTAGGTGCCACCTGGTCCATTCCTATGATGTATTAGTATCTAATATAGTGAAGCTTGCACAAAAAAATGTAATAGTTGACAGAGACCACAGTGAGGGACACATGAAGACTTTTCAATGGGCATAAAGTTTCTACTGAGCATGATTAATAGCTAGACCTGTGTGCTATCATGTTGTACTTTCAGTCAATGATGTAAGTTCTCATGTTCGGCCATCACAAAATAGCCCTTATGTAAAAGATTTTTAGCAGTTGAGAAGTATACAATATCCCTTGATCGAACTACATCCAGAATATTTTATTGCCATTTTGCAGAAATTAGAATTGCCCATGGCTATCCTTGTACATTTTCTCATCCTTTTGCTCCCAAATCTTACACTGCCTCGGGTCCTCAACAGTGGCAAGTTAGATATTACTGCAAAGAATAATTTAGACAAATGAGTCTAATTAACTCATAGAAAGATTCTGTTTTAAAATGCCCATCGGGGTTGGAAAAATAGATGGCAAGGTGGGTAAGAGTGCTTGCTAACATGAGGATCTGAATTCGTATTCTCCCCCCATCACTCGTGAGGCAAAGTGTGGCCACGTGGGCTTGTAATGAAGCCCTGGAGGGGTATAAACAGGAAGATTGCTAGCATTGGCTGGCCAGCCAGCTAGCCAGAAAATGGTGAGTTCCAGATTCAGTAAGAGATCCATGCCAAGGGAAATAATCACAGAAACAGTGCAGGGCAACTAATATCTTCCTCAGGCCTCCATATTAAACTACACACAGGACACATGGGCATCCATCACACACACACACACACACACACACACACACACACACACACACACACACACACACACGACTGTTCACAGCAGTACACTGAAAAACAAAGCCAATATGTTATAAGACACAATGCATCTCTATTCTTATTTGGGGACAAAAGCAGTAGCAAAATTGAAGTCGAAGAAGTAGGTCAGAGACTCCCACATGTTACTTTGTGGGTTTATATAACTCTTCCTGGAAAAACCTTTCCAATTTCTGACGTGGAATTAAAATAGATTTGAGAAACCTCAAACTGGAAAAGAACTCATTAACCTATAATACAGCTTTCAGAGTCAAGGCAAGATACTCCACCAACAATTTCAAAATAGAATAGAGGTCTAATTTTAGTGGTGCATTATTGAATACGTGTAGTATTTATATATAACACAACAGCACTGAACAAAAAATACCATTCACATTAATGGAAGACTTATGATAATTTAATTAGCCCCAATAAATACATCATGAAATGTATTCTATTCATATGTGACAAGTAGAATTGGAGATTATAATTCTGTTACAACACATGAGTAAGTTCTAAATTAAACACCACTAGCTTCTCCAGTTTTTGTTCATAACAATAATAAAAAGGAGTTCCATAGGGTTGGCAAAAACATGTATTCCACTTCTATAAATAACTTTGTCCTTTTTGTTCATTCCCAGAATATTTGTGCTTCTTAAAAGACAAGGAAGTACAGTGTATAAATTGATCTTTACCAAGGTCAACATATTTCTTCCAGACCAAGGTTCACTTAAAACTTGGATATTCTCTATCTCTGTCTCTGTCTCTGTCTGTCTGTCCATCCGTCTCTATCAATCTATCTATCTCTAGTTGTCTTTGCATGTGTGTCTGACTAAGAGTCTTGGTGTATGGTTCTACCTGACCTTGTACTCACTTTATAGTTAAGAATGGCCTTGAACTCATGATAATCCTCCTGCCTAAACTTCTTGAGTACTAGAATTTCAAGCATGCATCACCTGTTCTGGTTTATTGTTAGTATTTTGTCTCTTATCTCACTGGTGTTAGAAAACTGGCCTGGAAGTGTAATATATGCAGCCACATAACATTAAGGCATCCATGCTACTAATTCATACTGGGTGCTTGAGTTGAATCATGAGTGAAACCTTTGCCCTTTGTTGGCTCATCTGGGTCCTGAACTCATTGAAGTGTATTTGTTTGAATTATAGTCAGTCTGAACCCACTCCAATCAATAAGTGAACTGTGTGCCTAAGATGCATTCTACTTAAAATTGAAAGAAAATAACACAGCTTGACCCTTGTGAAGTGTTATGAAGAGCTGCAGTCAAGTGGAGACTTTTTCATTCAGTTTGGAGTATTTTGTTGCTATCTTGACCTTGAGCTGGGTACAATTGTGAATAGTACATAAAATTCCTTTTGCCTTGCTGCTTCAATGTTAAGAGGCCTTATTAACACAGAGAGACTAAAATTGTATTGGGTTTGTAGTTAAACATTTAATTGTAATGTTTATAGTAACTTAAAATAAGAAGGTAATAGCTTCCATTTATTGAGTATGTATTTTAACCAAACACTAGGCTCAGGGCACAATATATAAAGCATATTTTTTCTCTGAACTTATTGGTATTGCAAATGATTTTCTGGATCATTGCCTTCATCAAGCTAACCACTCTTTCTTGAAGATTCTGTGAGAAGTTACTGTTAATTTTAAATATATATTCAGAACACAGCACCTCTTAATTTGAGAGGACGGGCATTCCTCCTCAACTCAATGCTACGTGACATGACAATGGCAGTTTAAAATGGCCCTGGCAAAGAATACAGTAATAAGCAAAAGTCTTGTTTTCCCACATCAGGGACTATTCATCAACAACTATGTTCATGTACCACACCTTTCATTCTCTGAGAATGAATGTTTTTATTGGAAATATCTGACTTTGTTCAATTATTGCTACTACAGAGAAATTAAAAAGTAGACACTGCCTTTAAACACCTAAAGGGAAAGGAAAGAAATCAGCCTTTTATGCCATATAAGTCATGAAGCTAGCCATCCATAAAGCATCATTGCTTTCAAGAAGTTGGTAAGAGAGTAATGGTCCTTAGGCATTTTCAGTGACCAGGAAAGATGGGATCAGCAAACTGTGGCTTGTGGGCAAATTCTGCTAAATTCTGAACTTAAGAAATATTGTTGGGCCTTAGCCATGGCCATTTGTTTATGTGTTGTCTATCTGCCGTCACACCTGCACAGACATGCAGAGTAATTGCAGTATGGACTGTATGGGTGGCCAAGCAAAATTATTTACTATCTGGTCCTTTACAGACAAAGGTTTCCATCAATGACTAGAGTGGTGTGTATGTGCCTGTACAATGGATGCCATTTGAGGGGGGTATTTAAGTTCATGCAAGAAGAGAATTTTGGGCTGGGGGATGTCTTAGAATGTAAGAGTACTTGTGTAGGCATGAGACCTGAGTTTAAATTATCAGTATCTAGGGAATTATTTCCATTGCTTGTAATCCCAGCCCTATGGGGTGGAGGCAGGAAGATCATTTGGGTGACTCAAGGGAGAGACCTTGTTTCACGGGAGTAAATTAGAGAGTGGAAGAACAGGACACCCAATGTCCCCTATGGCCTCTGTGTGTACATATGAGTGTAAACACCTGAGCACACATGTGCTCATGCACTTCACACACAAAATATGATGCTATTAGCAGTAATTTACTTGAATTTGGTGGTTAGAAGTGTAGAAATGCAGGTGCTTATATTGAATCCTTATGTTCTCATGCAAGTTCTTTTTATAAAGGATTTTATTTATTATGTTCAAAAGTGGTTATATCTTCATCTCACTAGGTTGTGGTAAATAGATACTGTACTTGAACATCTTTACTTATTTACTTATTCTCTAATTTTTTATCCAAAATGTATTTATTGAAGCTTTCTTGGATCTGGCCTCTTGGGTTCTACGAGATGGGGATATATCTATAAATAATCAATGGGATTCATATTTTAGTGGAATGGCACATAAGCACATATTCGTTGGATTATTTTTGTCTGCCATAATATTAAGAAGTAGTAAGTCCTATGAAGAAAATATAAAGCAAGAAAGATGATGGGAAGTGAACAGAGCAATTGTGTAGGTGCTCAGAGAAAGCAACTGAAGGTATATAACATTTGAACAGAGAGAGCAGACCATCACAGAGGGGAAGCATGCATTCCCGCAGAGGGAACAGCAAAGACTAACACTATCCAAGGTGAACACTTTCATCTAACAGAGGAAATGGAAGGTAAAGAGTGAAAGAGGTGGCATACTGAAGAGGTGACATTGAGAAGTGGGTAGGCTAAGGGTGTATAGGGGTTCATAACATGGCATTTATTATGCTATTCCAATAACGCAGAAGTTGTAAAAGGAAAACTGATGCAGAGTAATCTGTATTCTAAATAGCATAAGATCTCTGTGATGACACTGGAATGGATTAAAAAAGTGAATAATTCTAGTTCCAACAACAGGGTAAAAAGAGATAATCTGTGTTTGTGGGGGATTAAAAGGAATCATGATAATGTGGTGAAAAGACTTATTTAAGTTGAAAATGCTGCATATTACCTAAGTTCTCCTTGTAATTTTAGTCAAATGATTATTTCTTATTACATAGAAAGTGGAGACGCCATACATTCACCCCATAAACTGTTATTAGTCATCAATAGGAGAACCGCTACTGCTCTGTATCGAGATTTCAGGTTAAAATAACCTTAGTTCACTGACGAATGTTGGACAAAACAGTTCTTCATCTATGGTCCTCTTTTAAATTAATGGAGCCTCTAGCTGCTCTAACTTTCAGCTTGTCCTTTAAAATCTCTGCATATGGAACATGTGTGGTGCCCTGACTTCTTATTCAGGACTACTAAGGCTGGGGCTCCTTTGGAATTATTCTCACCTGGCTGTTGAGGAAGGATGGCACTGGTTAGACTAGAATGTGGTCTACATGGAGCATGTACAAACAGAACATCTAATTTCTTTCACAACTTCAACTTATCACTGTTACAAGACTAGAGGGACCCTCCAGCCATTTCAGCTGTAGAACTTCCTTAATTCATGTTTGGATTGTGGTGAGCACAACTTCCTCCTATTACTTTCTTTGCTTTTTCATGCAAAAATTTCAGCCAGTGTACACTAACACTTTACATTTCCCCGAAGTCATTCTACCGGTGAAGACATACCTGACTACTCCCACCGCTCTTGTTGCCAGAACATGAATTTAATTTTGAAGATTTAATATCTAGTTTCCATGTTGTGCTTCTTTCTTTGTTCTAAACAAAGAGCAAATTATTAACTGAAATCTGACAAATACACTCTACAAATTTGCTACTTCTCCAGAACAAGATGGCTCCAGCTTGAATGGATATATACATACATATATATATATATATATATGCATTTCAGTAAAGTAGTTTTATTATTCCCTGTCAAATGTCTCTATATTTGGCCTCAAAGCAGTCATTCAGTACCAGCTAAAATCTATAACATACAAAGGAGAAGGAATAAGCAAATAGTTCTCCAAGCTGCTAATAAAAGTACCATGTTAATATTCTCAAGGTTGGAATATTAGTACTGGAGTATGTCTCAATCTGAACAGAAGAAACCATTCTTTAAACTGAGACTTTAAAATTGTTCAAGAGATAAGGATATTTAAGTGACTATGGAAATTGTGTATTTTATATACATAATATAGAAATAGTCATCATATGGTTGACCTTTTTAAGCTTTGAAAGTGCCTAATGTGTTCCTGACCATATGCTCCTTAGTGTATAATGAACATAGAATTTTATATGAAGAATCAGGAATCTTCCCAAGGTGTGTGTGGGGGTGAATGGCACTGTGTGTCCTCTAACTCACAAGCCAGGCTCAGGACTGTGCCAGGGAAGCTCTGAAGGGTTAAACTTTTGTCTGTGACACTGAAATTGAGGCCAGCTGTAGGTCATATTCACGTTCCAGTCACAGGAAAATGAACCTGTGAGACAGAACCTAATTATCTGCTAAACCAAAAGCCAGTCTCAGTTCAATAACTTACGACAGAGCCAGCAGCCAGATATAGTGTTACCATGGCAACTTTGGAAAAAGCTCCAGTGCTGTTGAGAATAAGGAGGAAGGGAAGGAGACTGTAACCCTAACTGTGCTGTAGCCATTTGATCTCAGACAAGTGAGTTTGTCTATGAAATCAGTTTATTCTGTGCATTGTCTCTTCACTTTAATATCTGTAACAATTATTGAAAAGAAAAACACAGCAGCCTGTGTGCTTAAAAATGCCCCCTTTCAACAGCTAATGGGAATTAATTTAAAAGAAGGGAATACAAGCTTCCACTCTCCCTTCCTCCATGTTACCCAGAAATACAGATGGAATGGGGCACAGCATCTTTGTCATAAATAAAGTTCCCAGTCCGTGAAACTTGTTTTTATTTTGTTTCCCTCCGCTTCCCAGAAGCAGGGATGTTTTTGAGGGACAAGTTTTGGGAACCGAAGCAACAATGTTTGCTTTTCCAAAGTGTGGAAGTTGAACTGGAGAAAAGGGGTATTTATTTTTCTGTGTAAACTCCGCCTATAATTTCAAGTGAAGTGATTCCCTGGGTTGCTGAGTTAAGAAGAATCAAGCATTAGAGGGAGGTAAACCCAGACATGTTAGTCACTTTTCTTGTCAGTTCATCTTTGTAGTTGCTTTTAGAAGGACATTGGGTTTATGAAATCCTGAATTAATAGTGCTTTGTGCACATAGTGATTTTAAAAGGTACTTACCATAAGTCCCATGGAAATAGCAACTGAATAAAAAATGTTAACTGCACCTGCCATTTTTACTAGAAGGATTCAGATATGATCCCTTTATTTTTAAAACCATTCTCAATGAGACAAACCACACTAAGACATGGCAGTTATAATTATTGGATTTCAGCTATTTGACAATTGTAATGTCATTAACGATATAATAAGACCCACATGACACAAAATATAGTCACTTAATCTTGCTATCCAGTTGTGGTGCCAAGATTGAATCGCTTAGATAGCTGTGTATAAATATACATATATATCAGTATGTTTACGAATAACTCATAAACACATTGAGTTTGAAATAAAGAAATGAAGAAATATGGATAATATGCTTTTCATATTCATGAATAATTTTGTGGTAATGCAAATGAAACAGCAAAGGAAAAGTAGGTTTCTTCCAGCATAGATATGACTAAGAATGTAGCCTGAAACTTCCAATAAATTAGATTCACTGATGATATCTGTGTATGTGGATTTTCTTCAACATATCACATCTTTTAAACACACTTTACCTGTCACATTATAAATTGAGTGTCTAGTTAAGTAAATATAGAACTTCAAATTCCTGTAAAGTACTGGTGAATGAAAAGAGGTTAAGGACCATAAAATATGTATTGTGAGGAGGTGGACAGACAGAGAAACACATCCCAGCACAAAACGACTTTTCTGATTAATTTCTGGATAGAAGTAACCTAACCTTTGCTTCTGACCTTAACCTAAGTTCTTCTCAAGTAAATGGACGCCAGAGAGAATAGCCCATCCCCAGACAGATGTTTCTGAGATCTGGTTACTAAAAGGCTTGTGAAGAGGCCAGCTAAGCAATGAAGTCACATATACTACATAGATCTTCCTACTTCTAATACAAGGTTTTTCTCTTGATTATTCCATGTATATAAATTAATTAGAATAGGAAATGAAGCAGCTTCATTTGAAAAGCATCTACAAGAGCTTTTGAAACAAATGCTGTCCGATTTTAGCTTTAGCACACATGATTGACTTACAGGTTCAAGCTTTGGGAAAGATACAAAACACTAAATTTCATTGTTTCCTCTGTTCTACTTGAACTCCCAACAAAGAGATTAGAAGTGCCAATAAATAAACCATGCTCTTTTCTCACAAGACTGTCATTCAATGGCTTTGGAGAACATTTTTCTGACTTTCCATTGCATACTTTCTAACAGTTTTCTAGTGTTGTTTCTTTAGCATCATCGTATTTCTTATATATCTGTGGGTAGGTGTGTGTGTGTGTATGTGTGTGTGTGTGTGTGATGAAAATGTAATCCTAGAATACATGAATGCCAATTGTGTGAGACAGATGCTTCTTGTAATGTAAAGGCCCTGATACATTCAATTAACATTAAGCAAATACAATAAAATAAATTATAGCTGAAAATAATTTGGCAGCATAAAATAATCTGCTTGCCATATGGAGGACATTTAAAGTGTTTGTTGACTGAGTGAATAAATATATGGGCCCAGTTGTTAAAGACCAAGAACTTAATCTGTTTTCAAAGAAAAGGAGAAAAAATATTGGAAAGAAATTGAGAAACAGAAGAACTAAAGCTTTTGCTACTATATGAAAAAATAAAGTCTCTGGTTTTCACAGGTTGTTCTATGACTCACTGAGAAGTGACAAGCAAAGCAACTCTAGGGAGCATTGTTATCACTGTTGGGTCTATCTTTTTAAAGTGAACTTGAATAGTTCACAATATTTGAGAATTTTTCTCCCCATTAAGGCTGCTTATGCTTTCTGCTTGCAATTAGCTTTTGATAATATATGTCAGGTTGTGGCTTTCTCAGTCTTGCAGCACTTCCTGCCTCCTGTTCAGCCCTGTACTATTGTTATTAGAAAGACTATCTTGTTGACTAAACTATACTCTTGTCTAGTGTTTGTGAATGATCTAAAATGATAAAGAATTCCCCCATCTATGATCATCACTGACACTTCCTGATGATATGGGAACCTTTCCAAGACTATGTCCATGCATGTTAATGGATATTCATAGGAGAAGTTTTATGGGTTTAATGGCTATAGAGAGAGATTGGGGTATTTCAAACCTTCTCTAGTTTTTTCTTTCTGTCAATCACATAAGCATATGCATGTGGGCTTCCCAGATTTCCGTAGGAAGGATTATGACTCATTTTGTCCCTCAACCCATCTACAGGGTATTAGTTCTCCGCCTGCCTCCCACAGAGGTAGTAAGACAAAGAGCGAAACAAGATATTTACTTGCTAACATCCCCTCCCTCTCTTCTCACTGTTCTCAGCCTTCCATGTATTATGATGTTCTGTGTGATAACAGTAGATGACAACTACCTCTGTATTATATCATCTTTTTACTTTATCATTGATTTCTATGACATGTCTAGTCTGAAATTTGGCTAATGTACCTGGCGATGCCTTTTAGAAATTAAAGATAACATTATTTCCTTCTCATCTAAGACAACTAGCTTGGTGTGAGTTCATTGCATTTCCTGTACAGTGAAGAAAACAATTTAATAGATGTTTTAAATATTCGTACTTTCTTCTCATTTCTTTTCATACACTAAATAGATTTTAAAATGTCATTGGTATATTGAACAGAATGAAAAATAAGACAAGTGCAATTTAGAGGTAATGACCTTGATTTATATTTCTGAGCTTTCATGTCATAGTTTAACTGAGTTCTGTCAGTTATCTCCACAATCTTCCTGACCCCTTTCATCTAATATTTGTATAGCCACTCTCTTCTTTCAAGAAATTATCATCTGTCCCAATCAGTATCTTAAGGGAATTATTATATATATTTATAGAAGTAGGTATTGGTCTTCAGAGGAGTTTACACATTAGATAACAAAAATGGTCCAAATATTGATACCTACAATCCAACTGGTTACATATATTATAGTAAAGGTATAACACCATGAACATATGATAAAATAATACATGAGTAAAATCAGTATTTTGGATGAAAAGTTAGGTTAAAGTTATGAAAATTATGAAAAATTTGAGTGCATATATGTAATGAGACATTGAGAACAAATGAGTATATTCTAAGTGATAATAAGTTTTATTTTCTAGGAAATGGAGTTTTTGTTTTCAATTTATCTAGAATTTTAATTGTATAACTTTATAGGATGAACAACTGCTATCATTCTAAACCAATAATTTATTTTGTAAGTAAACTAGTTCATATTTAGACTATGTGATAAGATCTTAAGTTGGCCCATGATGATCTGAAACTAGCAGAATTACTATTAAAATAGCAGGTTTAACTTGATCGATGATACTAAAATCTTTCTAATTATATGTGGAAGGATTCTGGTACTTCTAGGACATAGGTCAGTGAAGTAAAAGTTTAAAATGAAATATGTTTTATAAATTGACATTACAAGGCAATACGTGTATCTTGAAAAACAAAACATCATTGAGGCAAAGATTAATATTTTTAAAAGTCCCCATATTTTGTTCTCACTTCATTTCCTACTGGATGTTCAGTCATGTTCAGATGGACAGACAAGCACTTTTGTGCAAATACTAGATTTTACCCTTCTGGACTTTCTCAGGATGAATGACTACAGAGAACGAAGCCTGCATGTTCACTGTTACAGAACTCCAAAACTGTGTGTTCCTGGTAGTGAAGTTTTGAGAGCATGCTGGCATGCTGTGAAATTTTCAGATATTTTCCTTAGAATAACACTTGGTGCTTTTCCCTCCTTTCAAACAAACAATGTGTCTGAGGATGGCCGATTATTGTGTTCAACTCTCTTTGTAGGTGAATGGTTTCTTTGGCTTTCTAATCACTTCTAGAGATTTTACTACTATCTTGACATGTTTGTGCCAGTTCTCTATTCCCACAACAGATCTCTGAAATAGCTCCTTTTTATAAAGAGAAAATAGCTTACATTTACTCACTCTGCTTAATCCCCTTCACAATCGGTTCATCTTATTGACATTCTACTTGTGGACAAATATTCCACAGGTGATTAATGGAGTTAAAGTTGCTCATCTCGGCCAAGAAAGAAGAGAGGAAGAAGAGGGTTGGGGTAACCCTTCCCATTTCAAGGGTACAGTCTCAGTGACTTCAAGACATTCCATTAGGACTTACTTTTTATAGATTCTGCCATATTCCAGTGACATCAAACTAAAGATCAAGTGTTAATCACATGGGCTTAGCAGAGGGAAATTCTAGAGCTAAAGCCCCACTCCTGATATTCAAGTTCTACTTACTGAAGTAAGAGACCAAAGGAAACTGATGATAGTTCAAAGAAGTTTCTTATCTGTAGTTGCATATAATTCCACTTATCCATGGAACTTTTCAAAATGACCCTTTTAACAATAAAGAATTATTTCTCCTTAAAAGTATAATTTCAGGATCAGCATAAGAAGACTTGGTGGACTTTGCAGAAACCCCGTTGAGGGCCCTACCCTGCCTGGGGAGTGGTGGGTGGATGGGGTGGGGGGTAGGCTGGGGGTGGCAGGAGGGTTGGGGGTGAGGGGAGGGAGAGGGAGAAGGGACTTGAAATAAGCTTGTTCCCTAACCAGAACTAATAAAATAAAAAAAATTAAAAAAAATACAATTTCAGATATACTGGAAGACTCATCATGGAAATGAAAGAAAATAGTTACTATGAATTTTGGTAACCAGAAAGAGAGGATTCCCAAACTTTCAATTAACATTGTCCTTAGGTTATCCAAGAATTCAGTTTCAATCATTCTTAGAGAATCAAACAAAATTACTATGAAAGTATTTTTTCCTTCTATGGTTTTGAATACCTTAATATTCCATTAAGTAGAGGAAATATGGAAAGCAAATCAAATTTATTAAAGATCCAGCATCCATGTAACTTTTTTTTTTCTGCATTATCAAGTACATAGTTTCTTCGATATTCCTGTAGCTAATAGGTAAAATGCCCATACAGTGTAATGCCTGGAATTACTCAGCACAATCCTTTACTATTCATCAATGGCTCTTAATCTTACAGTTTAATACTTAAAACCTTTACTAGTGAGTTCACACTCACACACATACACACACACACACACACAACACACTCACACTCACACACACACAATGCTTTTTTGAGAATTTTATGCTTGAGACATGCTTCATTTATTATTAAACATTCAAAAACTAATTAGTATGTGATTTTTGAATCATGAAATATTTCACAGTGCCTTTCCAAAACTATAGTAAAACACAAATGTTATCAGTGTTTTAAAATAACCAGTAAGGAAAACCAAATCTGGTCTTATATTAACTTTTTAAACATAAAGTTAAAAAATAACAGATTTTCCTTAATTAACAATTAAGATTGAAGGAAGACCATGGTTTTATAACTAAAGAAGTCATGACACAAAATTCCAATAATACTTTGATGATCATGAAAATCCCATGTAGGCTGAAGAAGAAGCAAGAAATGGCTCTGAATAGTAACCTAAGATTTGTGAAACAAAATTGATTTCCACTCATATCTTGTCTCTTAGTGTTTTTGAAATGTCACAATGTCAGCCTTGGCCATTAGGAGACTGATTTATAGCTGAGACAAAGTGATAGCACCAGCTGACTGTCTGGAGCCAAAGCATAGTGTCTGCAAAGACAGCCATGACAGCACCAATTTTCTTAGCCAATCAGGAAGCTGTAACTAAGACCTGAGCCTTTTCCCCTCCATCTTGATAAGGGAATGATAAATACAATCAGGAAGATTTACTTAGTAGGAGATAAACAGTCTTAGTGAATGGAAGTAGATGTCGTCGTTTTTCTGTAGAATAAATTATGAACATTATTTATGGCAACCTTTATTTCATCCTCTTAGAAACACATATCAAAAGTAGGAACATAAACAGATGTTCCAAATATGACAGCTTGTTTTAATATACTGGAAACCACAGCATAATTTTATAATTTGATTAATTAGTAAGAAGTACTGTGAATGTTAAAATAAAGTTTCAAAGTCTCTAAATTATATTTATAGCTTTGATCAACTGCATCATAAAAATGTTTTTCATTAGAATCATTATTCATAGCAAATTAATCTTATTCTCAGAGAAAGATTTCTTAAGCAATCATGATTGACAGTAAAATGTTAAAAACTGCCCAGGTCATACCATTATAAACAACAATGCAAAAAGTAAAAGATAAATTATGAAGAATTTAGTCAGCCAGTTTCGCTCACTGGTAAGACAGAATCACTGCCAAAAATTCAAAGCCAGTCTGGGATACAATGTTAAATCTGTCTTCTCAAACACTGCCCCACAAAAGTATGAAAAATCTATCACCTGAATCATTTAGTCATAGCCACTAATATATATATATATATATATATATATATATATATATATATATATGTATGTATGTATGTATGTATGTGTGTACATATATATGATATATATAAAACATAATCTATAAATATAATACACACATGTGTACATAGGCACTAAAGAATAGGGAAATTTTGGCCAATTCATAATCAGAACTAAGAGGCTACCAAGATTCAGTCACAGACATTTTCATAACATTGGTGAGAAAAGGTTTTAACCAACCAGTCAAATGGCAACTATCATATACACATTAGGCTACAAAATAAAATCACTATCCTTTCTTTACCAAACTTTTATTTCTAATAATCCTAACATAAAATTTCAGATCCCTAACTGACATGAGATGGTGACTATCATGACATATGTCACAAACTAAATAATCATGGGAAATGTTAAGAAAACATGGTTATCTTCATGATACTCAAGGTTGATATTTGCCATGCAAGACAGCTTTTCATTGTCATGATGTACACGGCATATTTTCCCTGGATAACAGTGTTTTGCATATTGATAAGCACTGCCAAGTTCACCAAGGCGTACATTTGACCTATAATTGTTGTTATGGCAAATGATTCAATTGGTGGTGACTGTTCAAGCCCTGTTTTGGTTCTGCCTGGTATTTCTTCCACTATGTGCCATGGAGAGGCATTTCCTTGTTTCTCACAGCCTGCTAGATTAATGTTGTCCTGTTGCCTCTCTGAATTGGATGACAACATCAGAGTGAGAACAAAATGAGTATGGCAAGAAAAGTTGATCCACTGATGGACATGGGAGCAAAACAGGCTTCTTTTTTCATCTTCAGAACTAATGTTTAGAAAAACAGAATCTCTTTATTTCTCTCCCTCCCTTCCCTTCCCTTCCCTTCCCTTCCCTTCCCTTCCCTTCCCTTCCCTTCCCTTCCCTTCCCTTCCCTTCCCTTCCCTTCCCTTCCCTTCCCTTCCCTTCCCTTCCCTTCCCTTCCCTTCTCTCTCTCTCTCTCTCTCTCTCTCTCTCTCTCTCTCTCTCTCTCTCTGTGTGTGTGTCCCTCCCTCCCTCTCCCCCTATCTCTGAGTTTACTTCCTTTTGGAATATTAAGTTATGAAGTGATGCAGTGGTCAGCTTTGTCACTCCATAGTGAGAGCCCACCTGAGAATGTCAACACAGTGGATAGAAAAAAGAAGAAAGGGGAAGAGAATTGAATAGGAGAGCAGTCAGAGAGGGACTAGACATGGGAAAGTAATGGACTAATGACTAAACAGTTATTACTGAGTTGACAATAGGTGTTGAGGAAATGTGAGTTTTGGAGTCTTTCCTTTACAGCTGTGATCTCTCCAGAGAATCAACAAATAGGAGCACCCACTCTCTTCACAGATGGTAGTTATCAATAAAAAAGCAGTAACACACGTTTCTCCAGACTCTGTTAATCCTAAGAAAACATCAGAAAAAAATTCTGCAAGAAGTTTCATCCTTGAATTACATTCCTATTGTTCTGAGGAAACTTTATAAGGAATGCTTTGTGACAGTATTGGGGCTGATAAAATTCATATTCTTGTAGTAGTGAGAGTCCCTTACAAATATCATGTCTGGTAGCCTGAGAGGCAAAGGGCAAAGAGAGTTTTTTCACATAGTAATCAAGGGATTAGGCCAGGGTCGTGCTTTTAATCATGTAAATTTATAATCACATGGTCCTATCTTTTTTATCAGCAATTTTTTTCAGAATCAATTGATTATATTAGTTTTAAGATATGTTAAATCATAAAGTTCTGTATGTGGGAATGTGCTGGAAGCCATATAAAAGTTGAATATTTTTCTTTTGAAATAGGATGAACACTGCCATTATGCCTAATTGTCATAAAAATAAAATTATCTTTGGGTTTCATTCATATAACTTTATTTTTAGACAATGTACTAGGTGAGCCTCACAAGAATGGGTCCTGTGGAAAGAAAACACATTTTTTTTAAAATTGCAAGATGCAATTTCTTTGAGATTCTATTAATCATTTCCTTTTTGATTGAAAAACAGTCAGTACATAAAATGAGAGTACAAAATTCATTCTTCTAGAAAGAACCTTAAAAGTTGACATTTCTTTGAACAATTGTTTCAGAAATCCTTTTAAAGTACATTTTCATTTTCTGGCATAGCTTGAATTGAATTCTAAACTTTGTGCGCCTGTCCTCTAAGCCCCTCTGCAGAATTAAATAGGCTTCTCTATATATTTAGTACATTCAGGGATTCTTTGTCGCAGAGCCTGCTCAGCTTCATTATTGGAGAGCTGTCTCGGAAGTCTAGCCGCCAGTTGGTTTTCTGCCATTAATAAAGAGTCCACTTTTCCCCCCAACTTCTTTGAAGAAGTTGAAAGGGCTCCATGTTGGGTGCAGTGGGGCCAGGAAGAGAGAGAAATGGGAGGGAACTGACTGGTATAATCCCTCAAGAACAACAACAGAAAAATAGTGTCTAATGTAGAAATCTCCCCACAGTTTATGAATGTTGAGGCTGGCCTTTTAGTGTAGTGAAAAACAGAGTGATTACGCAGCAAAGATTGATTCCCCATTTATGATTTGGGTGTTTACTATGAAAAAGAAGTATCAAAAAATTTTACAAAGCCAAGGGCTTCATTTGTATAATGTTTCAATTCAATATGACTCCAACCTCTCATTGAGATGAGAAAACGACCATAATATAAATGTTTAATTTCTAAGACTTCTCTTATATGCTTACAAAGTAGGAGATTTTAAGAGTGACCTCCCAACTTGGATGTGTAAAATATTAATGTTGACTGGTAAAGAAAATATCCAATTCAAAAACCCAGAAAAAGAATTTCACAGAAAATTTACTTGTTTGCAAATTGCCAGATATTAGTCAACAATGAGGGAGAAAAATAGAATAGAGAGATTGTTAAAAAAAAAAACTCCTTCTATAAAAGACCCACAAAACTAAGTTGGGACACAGGAGTAACTAGTCTTACTTACTTGGCCAAATAGTCACCATCCATGATTGTTTTTGTATTTGTTTGGTTAGTAATTAAAACAAACTTAAAATCACATTAATAACCTGTCAGTGGGGCAAGTTTCCCACCTTATCAAAAATTCTCACTTTGAGGTTTGCAAAAAATATTAAAGGAATTAGTTGATGGATAATGAAACTAATCTTAAAGTAATCTTAATTACCTCCAATTTTCATCTGCTTTCAAGCTTTCCACAGGTACAATGTCATATTCAAGTTAACATGTAATATGTTTAACATGAAGCAACATGGGAAAAGTGTCACTCAGTGAATATTGAAGTTAACTTAGTAATAACACAATATGGATGACATCAGGAAGCTGTCTCAGTGTTTATACTGTTTTCACTAAACATTTTCTGGAAATGCACAGGAACACACAGACATGCAGACATACAGATACACACACACACACACACACACACACACACACACACACACACACACAAATAATATGTCTTTGATCATTGATAAATAAGGAAACTAAATGTAGCACTGACACATAGATAAAAACAGCAACTAAATTCCTAGTACTAAATATGTATTTGCAGAGCTACAGGGAAAAACTCTATTTTCATATATTTACAAACACCCGGGATTTTTTTTTTTTAATTTTCTATATTAGGAACCTTGTTTTCTTTTTCCAAATGCAGTCACTTGGGGATCAGTGGGATTTGAGTACTAAATTGAAAGTCTACTAACAAATTAAACAGAAGAACCTAGACATCTAAACTGTGCCTGTATTTGCTACTTATAGACAAGTAGTTTACATTGCATGAGGGAATGGTGAGGAACTTGGGCTTCAGCTCACCCTTTGTGCACTGCTTTTCTCCAAACTCATCCAAACATGACCACTTGCAAGGTCATTTGCATATTTAAGGTATATTAGTTCAAGCTTAGGCATATGCATCAGCCATTCTGAAGACAAGTTTAAGGTCAACCCCACCTTTTCTAATTTCATTAGTAATTAATTTGTACTATAATTCCCCTGAGCTACTTCTTCCTCTTTCAGGCATTAATAAATGACTCAAGAATATCTCTATATTTCTGTGAGTCAGTGGCAGAATGAAGCATTTAGGAATTTGAAACTGAGAATGATATTGATCTCATGAATATTAAAGGAAAATAGAATCATATTAAGATCTGGCAAAATTCCAGAGTGGCTTCCTTGATGGATTCTAAAATGCTTTAAAAATTGTCATTTAGAAAAATCCATGTTTCCCTTATAGAGATCTAAAGCTAAAGACACAGGTATCACAATATTGTCTGAGCCACAAAACAAAGACAAAAGGAAAACTATTATTTCATTAGTCTTTGGCAAATGGTTAAATGGGGTAATGATTTTTTTTGTTTTTTAAACGGAACTTGGAGTTGACAGTAATTTAGCAAACAATATAAGAAAGAGAAAGAATCAAACAAGGGTTCGTCAATGTATGTGGAACAGTGACTTGCTATTTCAAAATTAATATGTACAAATAAGCTGGTGTCAAAGAAGAGGTGATCCCTCATTTCCAACACACTGAGCGAGCTCACACGGGCATCAGACAGCTCTTAATATATGCCTGTGGCTCCGGCTGCTCTCCCAATCCAGAAGGCACTGGATTGCTAATATCGCTGCTTTTTGTATGCAACCTGCATCATTTCCTCCCTCTTTGTTGCGTATCTTTCCTTTTATTTCAAGCTTAGAATGGTCTGGCTTTCCAAGTCATATTATGAAGCCTCAGAACAGCAGTATCTGGTGGCAGCTGAGAGAGAGCTGCGGAATGAATCACATCCGTCCACGTACTCACAGCATAAAAAAGTGGCTTACAGAAACAAAGTCTGATGTCTACACACACCTCTATGGAGTGAGAGGAAAGCCTTGTGAATGGTACTCTCACAAAACACATGCCACGCACGGTATTTGCGCAGAGAGTGTTCAAAGCTTCGAGAGCTCTAAGTCATATACATAGGTGTTTGCATAATGTTTGTTTGAGAGATCTGAATCCATAGCATTTCATTCTCAATTTGTGTTTCTATTTTTCTCCCATGAAACATGTTAGTAAGAATGCAGCTCATTAACACAGAAGAAAATTCTTATATTTAAATATATGAATATTATTCCTTACTTTCTTTTGGATTTAAATTCATCAGACATCAAATGCATATTATTTATGATTATTGTAAAACATGTGTCAGTAAACACACTCCTCTATACAGTGTTTGATTCAATAGAACACTTCTATCTGTTGCATAACCCCCCGTTTAAACAGAATCAAGATTTTGATGCTCACAGATATGCATCAAGGTCTTTGTGCTGAAAAATCCTGCTTTTAAAAAATTATCAGTTCCAACAAAAGCGAGGTAAAAAGAAGTAAAGTTAAATAATAGTTAAAAATAAACCTTCAACATTTATATTTACTCCCTCCTCTTGGAGTCATAAAACATATTTATGCACACAGACACATTATCAGGCTTCTAGATAAATGGCATGGGTGAGGCCAAGAAGCAAACTGAAAAGATGTAATAACCATGCATACTTAAATACAGTCAGTGTTTATGATATTCTATATTATTTTTAGGAAATAATAAGGGAGCTTTGTATTTTATGATAGCTCAGGTCATAAGCAATAATAAAAAGCTCAAGGTGAACAAAAATGAACAAAGAGTCCACACAATACCCTAAAATAGATTCACAGACTTGTTTTAACAATGGAAAAAACAATTTATGGTGAAGCAAGAGAGCTAAACATCAAAGTCACTCTGTTGCCTGTGCTATGAAAAGCCATCTTCATTTTAAGCCTCAATTTTTGTAATATTTTTACAAAATTTATTGATTATAGATCCAAAAATACACAGTTGATGTGTCAATGACTAATAATAAATATTCAAACATATCACACCAGCTACAGTTGGAATATTTACTTCTAATAATGAAAATTCTGATCAAAGCCTGCAACTCAGATGCAGTTTACACAGAGCTGACTTCATAGGTCCTACTTAATGTTTTATCTCACATAGGGTCCTAACACACACAAAGTGAAATGCAAAAATCCAAAAGCACTGTCCTTCTCTAATCATGGACTTTGTGAGTCTCATAAAGAGAGAATTGTTAATACACGTAGACTATTTTGTGTGGGCAAAGCCTAAGGGAAACTCTGGCTAAAACTACCATGTATAAAACAATATTTCCTACAAATTTTATCAACCCGAATAGGATTAATACAGAAGATTGCAAATCATTTCTTTTCCAGGCCTCAAGTATGATTGGAATCTTATGTATTCTAAGCCACAGTTCTATGAAGGCATAATAATTTACTCAAGTAAATAATGCATATAATTTTATGCATACAAAAAGTTATTAATATAAACAACTTTGTCATTAATGAAGGACATATTCTCTTCTTATTCATCTTAAAGTACACCCAAAGCAAGGTTCTAAAAGCACTTGTGTTTTAATTCTGCTTCTTATACAGCTCTCTTACAACACTTGGATTGATAACTATAGTAAATACAAATGCTATTTTGCTGCCACTGTGCCATATCTTTAGAGTACAGTTTCTGACAATTGTATTTGCGGGGTGGGTCATGGTGAAGCCCTTGCTGATTAAAAAGAAAAGCATTGTTCCTTCCTCCTAGGCAGAATCTATGTCTGTTCTTTTGTTCTGGTGGTTTATGCCGACAATCAATAACGTCCAATGCTGCTGATGCCCCTCCGCCTAGGTCCCAAGAGCCTGACTTGTGATGTTACTAAAATCCCTCACAAGTTAGGGTCTCAGGGACTAGGAAAAGTCTGGTTTGATGCAGGAGAATTCTTCTTCCAGTGAAAAGGACAGCTTAGGAATTACAGTTGGGTGCAGCCAGATTTTTTTTTCTTCTAAATACTAATTGAAACACACAAATAGAAACATACATGACACATGAAAGTCAAGATGAGCAGAATAACCATGATGACCACTTACAGATTAGAACTTACAATAATGACAACTATGAGAACAAAGCAGACAATGAACAGTTAAGAGTCATTACATTCTATTCAAAGGAGACAGCAAATGGGTTAAAAATCTGCTGCTAGCAGGTTTTTACAGTAGCACCCGCTTCCATTACATTCAAGAAGGATTCTATGGCATCTAATGGGACCCTGACTGAAATTTTGCTTCTATTGCAGTTTTATACATCACAACTGTTACACAGTGGGCCCAGGATATACAACACTTAAAATCTGATTTAAATATATACTATTGCAGTTAATATTCAAACAAAAAAACTTTCTACATGTCATAATTTAATACCTATTAACCTTGATTTTTCTTTTTAAATCTGCACACTATTCAGACGACAAATATTTCCATGCACACTCCATAGTTATTTGAGCAAGGCCACTTAGTAAGCATGTTACTTCAAATCCTGACAACATCGTAAGAAAAAAGGATTCTTTTCTTTCAATAATTACATCTTAAAGTTCACTACTTTTGAAAACACACAATCCCAATCCTGTATATTCATCGAACTCACTCCCATCTTTTAGACTCTCATTTGTGGTTCAACAAAATCTGTACTTGAGGAATGAGCTAGGGTTTAGTAGCACAGAACGCAGGGTAAAACAATCAGACTAGCATAACACAAAACTCCTGGCCACAGAAGTGAAATCTGGTTCTTCTGGAATGGTTGATCTTAAAAGGGAAAGGGGGAGGTTAAAAAAAAAAATAAAAGAAAGAAGAAGAAAAGAAAGGAAGAAAGAAAGAGAAAAACAGAGAGAAAATGGAAAGAATTAGAGTGTTTTCCTGTAGGCAGGTGAATCATCCATTTCCACGCAAGCTGCAAGGAAAGCTAGGCTGAACAAAATATTTGCTAAGTGTCCCCCTCCTCCACCCTAGTACCACACCCCTTTCTAACCACCCCCCTTACCCCTGCCCAGATTTTTACTTTGCCTTGTAAGACTTAAATATTCTGTTCCATGATGTAATGCATCATTATATAAGATCTCTTTCTGTTTATCATTTGATTTCCCATACTGGATCACTTATGGCTCCAAATAAATAGTTTTAAAAAAAAATCCAAAAGAAACAACCAAAAAGCAGCATTCACAAAAAGCAAAAAAAGGAAAAAAATTTAAACAGTCCTTAATTAAAGTCCATGCTTTTCCTTAAAACTGAGTATGGCTTTACAAATTTTGACCATAGCATTCAACCAATTATTAGAATGAAAAATCTCACCCCTCCATAAATATGACATTAACATAATTATACCACCCCCATCACAGAGACCCATCCTCCTTAGGGAATACATCTGATGCTCCAAAGATGGAAATCAGTCAGATTTTTAGTTGCTCTCCAACGTACCTTTGCTTCTCACTGACTGACTGGCTTTTACCCTCCACGCACTCACACGCCACCCCCTCCCCTCGGCTAGACACGGATGCCCGAGCGAGCACGCGCGCGCGCTCACGCTCGCCGGCATACAGACACACGGAGAGTCAGGCTAGCATCTGATGCTGACTCAGAGCGCTTCTGTGTGCAAGGGGTGGCGGCGGCTGGTATTTTCACTGCGCTCATCATTAACATTAACGCACAGTCTGGCATCCACCCTCTCCCAGACCTGCTGGACTGCGGCATTTGCATGACGCTGTCACTCTTGCCTCTGCAGGTCAGATGATGGAAGGAAAGGGGGAAACAGAGAGAGAGAGAGAGAGAGAGAGAGAGAGAGAGAGAGAGAGAGAGAGAGAGAGAGAGAGAGAGAGAGAGAGAGAGAGAGAGAGAGAGAGAGAGAGGAGAGAGAGAGAGAGAGAGAGAGAGAGAGAGAGAGAGAGAGAGAGAGAGAGAGAGAGAGAGAGAGAGAGAGGCAAAAGAGCCTCGAGACTCTCCTAAGAAACGCCTTCATTTCGTCCTTATTTTTCCACCTTTCTACTTCCTCTGTGGCTGTTTCTCAGCGGTTTGACATCTTCCCGGAAGAAAATGTCTTGTGCTTCAATGAGCCAGTTGCCACTTAGTGCTCCCCTCCCATCCCCTCCAATCCCCACCCTTTTCGCTGCTAATCAATAAGACAGATCTGCAAGTACAGTGTGGAAACAGACTCAGGCTCGGTCTCGCCCGCCCGGGTCCCCACCTCAGGAAGCAGCCAGGCAGGCTCACATGTGACACAGAAAGACATAATGCCAGCAGCTTCTCAACAGCCCTAGACTTCATTCTGTGGTTTCATTTTCTTTCCTCTTTGACCGAAGAAAGAGCAAAAGTGAGTCGTTTTATTTTTATGCGAAGACCCCACCCAGCACCAGTGAGGCGGGTCTGTAGAGATCGATTATTTCTAGTCACAATAATAAAAAAAAAGGTGGTGGGGAGGGTGGCTAATCGAAGTAATAGCTTCATGTTTTTTATTAGCTATGCTCTCATTTCGAAGGAATTAGAAGACCAGCCCTGCCAGGATCTGACTAATCAATGTGATTTACACTGTGGTGAAATGCTAAATTGTGGACTGACATCAACCAACAAGGTATCAGTAGAGTTTAATTTTTAAGACTTTTTTAAAAAACATAACAAAAACAACAAAAGACTATAGTGAGTATGTACATTGTAGAAGCGTTCAGGCTCTGCATATATATATATATATATATATATATATATATATATATATATCGGTCCCTGTACATCTGTACACTATTACCAAAAGAGCTAAACACACTAAACACATTTGGCTATGGCTGTGCTAGTGTTTCACAACACACAAGGCACCCGTTTCTTTGTTCTTCTATCGCTCCCTGTAATGAGTGTGTGCTGAACAGCTACCTTCCCCTTCTAAGCTAGCAGTATTTCTGAATTACTTGCAGGACAGAACTAGCCATCGGTGACTCTACAGCATACAAAAAAGGCATACAAAAGGGAAGCAAAGGACACCATCCTCCAGCCAATGCTGTCTGGTGCAGCAGATATGCCAGTTTACTCTCACAGACATTCCCAGCATGCAGTGCGGCGCTGCAGGACCAACTAAGGTAGCAGTTTGGCAACAGATCAGTGGCAACAAATGCAAAGAACAGCCAACCATTCTCTGAGGTTCCAGAAAAAAAAAAAAAAATCACACGATCCATAAAGAGATGCAAGTACAACATAGCTCTCTAAAATCAGCTCTTACCGGCTTCTGATTTGAAAGAAGGAACAGGAAATGGGTGTGGGAGGGAGAGCAACCCTCAGGCACAAAGAAAGAAGTGGCCACCAAAAGGAAACATGATGCTAACTGCATATTCTCAGGAGAAAGGAAAAAGGCAGGAAAGACAAGGATGGGAAAGGTAGGGGAAAATGAAATGAAATATAGAGGCGGGGGTTGACAGACAGGAAGGACAGCAATGAGCCAGCCACTGTGTAGTTCATCAACACAGAAAACATGAAGCACGATTTCCAAGACCGGAGACCGAGTGTGGCTGGAGCTTGGAATCAGAAGGAAAGTTAAAACAAAGATTCACACACACACACACACACACACACACACACACACACACACACACACAGAGAGAGAGAGAGAGAGAGAGAGAGAGAGAGAGAGAGAGAGAGAGAGAGAGAGAGATTAGCCTAGCACACTTATTTGTCAGTTACAGCAAGAGGCTTGCAGAATTCATCACGTTTTATGTGTTAAACTGAATGCCTCTGTCTCATTGATTAGACTTTTTTTTTTAACCTTCTTGCATCTGTGCATTCTTTATGCTTTCTTTTTCCTAAGAAGTTGCTCACAATGCTCTTGGTAAATTAGTGTCATGACTGTGCTATATCAGATGTAAAATGTCAACTGTTTTAATAACTGAATACATGCTTATAACAACTAGCCATTGATACCCAGCACTGTGGACCTTGTACTCGAGTGCCTCACTCCTAGGTCTTTGGCCCAGAAACAACAAATTCACCATCAACTTTCCCCCTTAATCTATGGTTTTGTTTTATTTTTTATTTTATTTTTTACATCCAACAGCATACATGACTTGACTCCACAAAAGAAAGCATGAAAAAATATGAACGGAAGAGTTTAGAAAAGCAAAAGCAATAAAAGTTGGAAGGAAAATAACAATTATTAATGGATGGCATGGGTTAAAATATTTATCTTGAGACCTCAGTTAGCTAGTTCCAAGTGGCCAGGCCTCTGCCAGGACCTCCCTTGAGGCCAATAGGAAAGCAGATTTGATTACATCAACATTTATTGAAAGAAAATGTTGAAATCAAGCAATTTGGTCACCACTGTCATAGATGCAAGCTTGTAATCCCTGCTACTTCTCAGCTTCTAATCACTGTTTATCATGGTTTTTATTCTGACTGTATATTAGGGTTTATGCTTTGACCATAGCAAAAGTATTACAGAGAAAATGTTGACTTTGCTTCTATATTTAATTTGAAAAATGTAACCCTGGTACAACCTTTCTTTCGATATTAATTATTTTCAAATAATTAATTTTGGAGGTTTGTTTGCTAACTTTTGAAAACACCAAAATTGGTATGATTGTACATTAAATGATATATGAAGTTAAAGGAAGCAGGGCTTTGAAATAATACAGTCTGCCTGCTCCTTCGTTGCAGGGCAAGAATCTCTTGTTTCTTCTAAATGCTATTTGAGATTAAACTGATTATATGATTATATTAACTTAATGGGTGAGTTTTATAATAAGGAGGGTAGGTGACATAAAAATGATATGTAGTTCATACTGTGACTCAAATTTCATGAATGTGCGGGCACAACATATTATTCATCTGCCCAATATTTTCTGTACATATTTGACTTGTACTGTGCAACCAGCTGCAACCAGTAATCTGGAATATAAACTAGAATTAAACTAAAGTCAAAGTCCATTGCCTCTGTTTCCCTCGCTGTATCTCTAAAGGATAGCATATATGACTGAGACAATGTGCATTTAAAACACCCTCCAACTTTGCAGAGAGAACTGATTGTACAAATCTGACTTAATCTGTCCCTCTGAAAGGCCTATGGCATAATTCAGCATTTGTTTCCAATGCTTTTATTCTACTGTCTTTTAGGGGAACTAAACTGTATTCATTCACTTAGAGATCTAAAATAAAAAGCATTTCTTTTTCACTGAAGAAACTGGTTCTGTTTACTAATAGCTTTAAAAACTGCAAGATGATTTACAGGTTACACAGAAATGATGTAACAAAATTAGAAGACTCAAGAATCTGCTCCTACTGTGGGTTCTGAGTATATGGGAAATGCTTATTTCTCTAACCTTTCTAGAACGGAGAGCCATGTTCTCTCTAGTGCCAAACAACACATATCATAGAGTGCTCTGCTCTTTAGAAGGGATGGAATAGTAGTGGGAGAAGCAAAAATACAGAGGGTTTATTTTGTTTCTACCTCCTATTCACATTTGAAAGGAATAGCAGGAAAAGAAATAAAAATAGGAAAGGACTTTCTGGTTCTTCTCTTTTTACAGATAAAATAATGAATACTTAAAAGATAAGGAGCTAAGAATGGGATGCCAGTGAGTTGGTGTTGCTCTGGGTAGGAATTCTCTATGAAATTAAACACCCAGTGTTTGTGTTTGCCTGATGAAGGCACTTCTGAGTATAAATTAGATTACAAATCAGACTTCTAAGAAAGCTAAAATACACTAAAATAAACATGTACATTAAAATCTTTATAATGAAGAATATGGTTGGATTTTTAGCCAAAGAAAATTATGACTTATATTTTCTTTCATAATTTTTCTGTTCATGGAAAAGAATGGATCAGGGGTGCCAAATATAGGACTGCCAACTGATTAAGAATCTCTCTCTGTCTCTCTGTGTCTCTGTCTCTGTCTCTGTCTCTGTCTCTCTCTCTCTCTCTCTCTCTCTCTCTCTCTCTCTCTCTCTCTCCTGCTATATAAGTACAAAGTATCACAGTTAATAGAACAGCAACCACACATCACACAGTTTTAGGGATGATCCTGAATGGGAGTCTGATGTTCACTCTTCTAATTAATTAAAAAAAATCTGATTGTAACTCACTGAAGCAGTCTTTCTGAGTCTTCCCATTCTTTCTCCCTTTCCTTTCCAGCTGTCTGAGAGGTGTGTATCCTACTTTTGGTTCCACTCTTCGTCAGCATCCACAGGAGGAATGCATTCAGAGCCACACCAATGAGAGCAGTCAGACTGAGGCAGGGGCAATCAGGGCTGGAACATAAACCTGAAGGAGGTCTTAAAGACAAAGTGCCTCTCACTGTAGTGCATTCACACACAGGAACAAACAGCTCTTGAGGCTGCAGATGGCAGCCCCTCTTTCAGTTAAAAAGGCAGATCATCTCAAGTTGGGGCCACCGGAATGACAAAGCATAGGGCATATCAATTCATACTCAAACATGGAAGCGTGCATATGAGCAGTTATCAGGGCTGTACATACCAACAGCAAACACATGCTTCTGTGACATTCCCAAACTTGCTGACGGAAGAGAGAGGGAAAGAATGAAGCCTGGCTTTTAAAGAAAAGACATAAGCTGAAGGAAAAACAGTAACAAATAACTTGGGAATGGCTTTTGTATTTAGAGTCTGAATGTTAAGGCACAGGATCTGTGACAGTCTAGAACAACTAACAACTAGAATAATTTTCATTTTAACTAACTCACCTGTAGGAAAGAGTCACTTTCTGTATGGCAGCACACAATGCATTGACATAACATGGTGGGTGGGGTAGGAGAAGAACTTGTCTAAACCTTGAGAAGCCTGGCTGCAGTGCCAGCTCAGGAGTTAACACTGCTCATGGTCTTCCATCCATCATTGAGCTTGCAAACTTTAACTTTCTAATTCTTAAAGTTAGGAAGGAGTCTAAGGTCTAACTAGATTGGAAACACCAGTGCAATGGAATGGAAATGAAGCTGAAATCTGTGCTGGTCAGCATTACCTAGTATTTCTTCATGTGCTTACATGGCTGTCCCATTTCACTGTGATGATGGCTTTCTAGTTGGGCTTGTGAGTAGAGAGCTAGAGAGACCTTCTTCTGTCTGGTGGCAGAGCCCCAAAACTACATCAACTCTAGAAGATCACAACATCAAATCACTCTACTAAAATTTTAGCATGGGTTGCCTATTTAAATGAAATTTTCAGTAATTTGAAACAAGTATCTAAAAGATGTTTTAAATTTAGAACTGGAGAGGCAGTGGTTGTTGAATATGGAAGCAAATGTGTACATGATATCACAGTCTATAGGCAGAGGAGTGGAGCTCATGTCAGTGAATAGCTACCTGCATGGGCTTAAACAGTCCTAAGATTTATTGTAAGAACACATATGTTTATGCTTTAATGGTGACTTTTTGTAAATGTTAAGACAAAATATCTCACTTTATCAAACACAATGACAATTTTTTTTTGAATAGAAAGGAATCAGGAAAACTCTGTCACTGTTAGTTCTGAGAACCTTGTTTTTTGGGAAGATCAGTGACAGATACCAAACACAGCACTCAAGACCACAGGAGTTTGAGTGTCCCAGGACAACTCTCATCTCAAAACTACAATGGCAGCAAATGAAAAACAACCCTATGTTTCAGTTTATAGAAATCCATGTTGTTAAGGGCTGCAGTTTGGCTAAGTGGTAGAGTACCAGCATCCACAGAGCACATGACAGGCATGGGGGTCTACTGTCAGCTGATTAAGTTCAATATGGTTATTGATAACGGTTAGTTATAATGATTGTATGTGATCATTTTTGTTTTACAACTTTATTCAATATGAAAAATACCCAAATGATGGGGCAGGTCCTTCTGTGTTTAAGTTTGTCATATTGGTTGATAAATAAAGTACGCTTGGCCAATAGGGCAGTGAGTTAGGTGGGACTAGAGTCCAGGAGGATTCTGGGAAATGTAGTAAAAAGAAGTCTTGTGATCCAGGAAGGAAGTGACATAGCAGGCAGACTCAGAATATAAGCAGGAAAAAGTAGGAAATCACTCTCTTCCTCCCCCTCTCTTCTCTGGAACCGCCATATGAGTCCAACAAGAGAGGATGCATGCCACCAGCGTCCTTGATCAGATAAGTCTTTATAAAATATATAGATTAATAAGTATGGTTGAAACTTAAGACAGAGATAGCAAATAAGAAATCCTAGTCATTGGTCAGTAGCATTGTAATTAATATAAGACTCTATGTTGTAATTTCAGGTGCCCACGTGGTGATGAGGCTCTAGCGGCTTGGTGGAAAGATTTATCATTACACCCTAAATTTTTGTTTATTTATTTTTTTAGACAAAGTCTCATGCTATATCTCAGGCTTGCCTAGAACTAACATATATTCCAGGGAGGCTTCAAACTCCTGGTAATTCTGCTGCCTCAGCCTCCTGAGATGTATAATTATAGGAGTTAGTCCTTATACCTGGCATTTTAAAACTTTTACTCTAAAGGAAAAATAATTTTACATACAAATCTGGACTGAAAGAAATGAGGCACAAAGGAGAAAGTAAACTATAATGAATTAAAAACTGTTATTTCTTTATTGGTCATCTGAATTTTTATTGAAATAATTCTGGGTTAGTTTGTAGCATGCAAGAGGAGCTGGGTTCAATTCTCCAAGTTTAACTCACCACAAAAATAAAAAAAAATAAACAAACAATTGAAAATGTTAAAGTAGGCTTATCTTAAATGAATTGTACATGTTCTTTTTAATACTGAATTACATTTTGCATTCTCTATGTCTAATGATATATTTTTCCTGATTAATATATTTCCAGATGTATAGTTAATGGAAGGCAAGTTCAAGTCTACTCTAAACTGTCTTAGATTTTCCCTCTAGACCCAAGAGAACAGTGAAAAATGGTTCACAGCATCCTGAGCATCATTTAAATATTTGTGAGCAGCGAAGGGTCAAGGGCATCCTGCATCCTCATGCATTCTCCCCATCTTTTCTAATCAAGTATATTGATTTGGTTGAGGGTTAGTGAGCAGGTGTACTTTCATTGATCAAAGAAATAAACTGACACAGCAAACTGTTTGCTGTTTCAAGATAAATCCATCCTACCTTTGTCTCCTCTTGGCTACTTTAGGGATGTTTATTCTATGTTATTAAATTTTGTCACTGTCTCTGTCTCTCTCTCCTTTTCTTGCTCTCTCTCTCTCTCTCTCTCTCTCTCTCTCTCTCTCTCTCTCTCACACACACACACACACACACACACACACAAATGCAGTGTAGGTCGTGAGTATGAAAGGAAATGGGTAAAGTGTTATCTATCATGTATTTTCTTGGCAAATATATTATGTTTCTGTATTTTTACCACATAGCTGCTGTGAACACTATGTGACTTCTGTTCAGGAACTTGGGCTCATTTTCAAGTTCACTAGAAAATTTAGTCCTTTCTCAAGATGTTTATAAAAACTAACACACACACACACACACACACACACACACACACACACACACACACACACACGGGTGTTCATTAAGTGAATGTAATAAAATTATTTTTTTAAATGTTAGATTAATTTTAAAAGTTAGTGCCATCTGCGAAGTTAAAAATAAAATTGTCACTGTAGTTGTTTGCCACATCCACTAATTACTGTATAAAGATTTCAGTAAGTTATAAACCCATTGATTCTGATTGGTTGTTTTTCACTTATGGTAACTCCATTTAAGCTAAATTGACAAAAATTCTATAAGCAATATTTCACTCATACAATAATATGATAGTATAGTAGTTGTGCCAGGAAGGTATATTTGCAAGTATTATTTTGATTTTTGCTAACCTAATATTTAGAACAGGCCTAGTGGCCTTGGCCTATTATCCCAACTGTTTTGTAGGCTGAGCAGACATGTAAAAGGCTGACCTGGGTTACAGAGTGAGTCCTGGGCCAACTTAAACAACTTAGTAAGACCCTGTGTTAAAAGAAAGAAGAGAAAGAGTTGAGGATACAGCTCAACTTGCTAGTCAAACCACTCAACACTAGAAACATCCCTGAGATAACAAACAATAGTCACAAATTTAAAACTCTCCTAGTTAAGAATCCAAAAGCAATACTTGATTATACTTCCTTAGAAGTTCTTTCTCTGTGTGAATAAGTTAAATTAGAAATAATATTCAGACCTCACACTACTGTAGAACTTAAGAGAAAGCATAGTCCCATCCCCATGCCTGACAGAGACATGTTTAAAGTACATATTAGCTTTTCAATTACTATACGAAGTACTCAGTAGGACAGGAAATGTAGCACTTCTCTTAAATGTTAGACCTTTAAAATATTTGCTGGGTGACAACATCATAAAACAAAACAAAAGAGAAAATAAACAAATAAAACAAAATAAAAACCCGACCATAGCTTCTCCAGTAAAGAATTAAGGCTGAATATGCCACATTTCTTAGGAGCACTGAATAAGTCTATTTGTCCAGCTTACTTTGCAAAGGCTGTGGAGAAAACAGCACCATAAACAGTTTCAGTCCCCACACAAGGGCTAAACAAAGAGTCCTCTTTCTAGCCATCTAATCGGGTAATTTATTTTTTCAACCATCACATAAATCGAAACACAGCTGTAACCAATGACTTGCAGAACCAGTTCCCAGCCAGCTGGAATCGTTTCTGCTGAGGCAGCAAGATTTTTACATTGTTCACTTTTGTACATCTGGAGAAACCATTGAGGGTCAAAAATGACCAGAAAAGCTCTTTAAATAAATGCAGCCAACAGGGAGGATTTGCTGAAGGACCTACAAACTCTACCTTCACTTCTACAAAGTGTTTGTTTCATGAAATTAATGCTTATAAAGGCTATTGTCAATATAGACCTTAAGAGTCTCTAATTGGATTAAGCACTTAAATGTCCATTTCTTTCCAACAACTTCTTAGATTTTTTTCTTTTTCTTTTTTAACTTTTTTCTTCCTGTGATTTACTGCTATTTGAAGAGTTATACTGAAAAACCAAGTTTCGTGCAGAAACATCACCCACAAAACCAGACCCAATCCTAGAGACTGTCCCACTCATATCTCAAGGCCAATTGTGTTTAGCTAATACAAGTTTCTGTTTAGGTAAAATGAAAGAAAATTCTCTTTGAAATAAAACAGGACAGGAATACCTTCAATAAACTAGGCAGGTAAATCTCCCCAACAGCCAGAGACCAGAAGGAAGCCAATGTAGATCCCGAGTGCTCCAGGTATTATTGAGGGAGGGGGTGACTCTGGCATAAGGACAGAAACTCAAAAGCAAAAGTCACTGCTGTTTTATCTTAGAAGCATGTACCTACACACAGAACAAAAGCTATTGCTTGCTCCCTAAAGCAAAAGCCAAGCAGCCAGTCCTTGAAAGAAAGAGCCTGACAAAAACTTGGAAATAGGTAAAAGCCAATTAAATCCCATAAAATAAAATAATTTGCAGTATTAAAATTATGATCAACAGATCAATCTAATGAACAGTTTTCTTCATGTTAATACATTCATCGTGTAGGCCTGCAGATGTAGTTCCCTGCTGTGACTCCCTTGTAGCATTCATGAGGTTGTCAGCTATATCTCCAGTACCATCCCCCACCCCGAACAATATGACTAAAAAGATAGGCATTTTAATGCAACTTTGAAAAATGAATGCTTATGCCTCATGAATGTTCAAGCCTGCTTTTATTTGTATTAAAAACCATATTAAGACATCACAAATATATTCACTTTTCTTCTTTTGGTAAAGCCAGTGTCTCAGTTACTTTGATTATTTAACTATCTCACTGAACTATGGGGCCATTCTCAACTATTCTGATTAATAGTTAGTAACGTTCTATTCCTGTGAACTGCATTTCTGACTGAAAGAGTGAAACAAACATTAGTGATAAAGGACAAATAATAATCACAGAGTGAGTAGACATTCCTTAAGACATAGTGAATTCAGGTATGGAAATTCTTTCACTTTTAAGCATCGTTGGTTCCTACGTGTACCATAAAGACATTGTTTGGAATAGTTAGAGGCATTATTTAATAAATAGCAAAGTCCTCAACTTGATGAGTGTAACTTTTGAATGTTCCAGGGCATTGGAACACTGCACCCTATCCAAAGCAGAGAACTGGCATTCCTGTCTATCACTGGCTGTACTGATACATGATCTGGAAGAAGGTACAGACACTCACTGCTCCTCACCCCACAGCTCAGTTTCCCAAACTGTAGGTCATGACCCATCTGGAATCCTGTAATGGAGCTCTGGGGTTGTAAACAATTGGGCAACCATAGTAGGGTTTTGAATGCTCAATAATGAAAAATTAGTTCAAAGTTCCATGAGTAAGGAAACAGCAGTGGCAGAGTTCACTGCAGCACATGCCCCCACCCCATTACCTTGGACAATCTCACTGTGCCTTTGGTTTCTGAACACAGAACCAGTGCTCTGGGCTCTGCACCTACTGTCATCCCAGGCAAAACCAATGCAAGCTGCCTGAAACACTTCGGATCAAATTTGAAAGGGATAATATGCTATCAAATGTGGTATTTTTCTGTACATACAAGGTTTTCTGCTCTTCAAGAAACATGATGTTTTTATTACAGAAAGCCAAGATTTTTGGTATTTGCTATTGTCATTACTCAGCATGTAATTTTCATGTTAGTGTATCTTCCTATTGTATTATGATAGCACGTTTGATTTCCATAACTGATACTTGAATTTCTAACTTGAATTCCCTAAAACCATCTGAAGTGAATTTTGGCCTATGATTAAGATAGAGTTTCTAGAAATTTCTACAATGGCCTGAGCACAATCTGCTGCTTTATAGGCTATGTGAAGTGGTTTTTTCAACATTAATGAATATAAAATAAAAATGCCAAATCTGAAAAACAGTGAAGGTGCTGTTTTGAAATATCAAAATTCAGCCATGGTTTAATAATAAATATTCCTTGTAAGTTCTACTCCAAAATCCATAACTTCACGAGTACTGAGTTTTTGACCAGTTTTCTGGTATCAGGCTTGATTTCTCTTCTCATTGAGCCGATTTTCCTTAAACCAACATAACCCCTAACTGCAATATACCATTTGTCAATATTCCCACAAATAACTATTGTTCTCAGCCCACATCAAGGAAATTTTTCTTTGCAACAGACTGAAACCATTATAGAAAACCATTATAGAAAATGCAGGGTTGTCAAGACCAGCCCCAGTGGATATATCCATACACACTCCCATACCAAAGGCTTAGGGAACATTTCAAAAGAAGGTGGCAGAAAGTTTGTAAGATCCAGAGGATCAGCAGGCTGGGGGGAGGGGGTTGAGGTTGCTGCATCCACCTAGAAATGTCAGAAGCTACACATAAATTCTCACCACAATGACCATTCAAATGTAAGCAGAACAAGGACACCAATAGACATGTCAAAATAGACAGGAATAAGCACACTAGGCCTCAACCCTACACAAAGAACTCGAGGCAAAAATGCTGAGAGTGGGAAGCAGCCTACCCCAGGGAAAAGCACACCAGTTGGGTGTGCAGTGCCAAACTGTCCTGAAATCATATTCATTACCAACATTATACAGACTGTGCAAGTTGTAAGTTGTACTTAGGAATATATATATATATATAATATATATATATATATATATATGTGTGTGTGGTGTGTGTGTGTGTCTGTGTGTGTGTGTGTGTCTGTGTGTGTGTGTGTGTGTCTGTGTGTGTGTACATATACTTATGATGTATGTATGTATATACATATAGGCATGCATGAAACAGCAATTAAAAGAGGCCATGGTTTTGAAATAAAGCAAGGAGGAGTATATGGGAGGGTTTGGAGGAAGGAAAAGGAAGTGAGCAATGATATAATTATATTATATTCTAAAAAATTCAAATGAATTACTTAGTAGCAAATTTACATTTGTTTTTAATAAAAATAAATTAATACTTATTCCAAATAATTATTTAAAAATTTCTTTAAGACTAATTGATAGCAAATGTTTGATATATATTTCTATTATTAAAAACTTACATGCCTGGGATCATGTAAAATTTTCTTAAGTGAAACAGGTTTAGAAGTATAGTAATTAATTTCACAAATAATTATTAAAATTCCAAATATGCATCTATTGATACTATTTTTAATGTAAAATTCCAAGATTCCCTTCCATCAAAAGCTTTTTTTCATCATATTAAGGGTGGATACTCTTTTAAAAACTTATACAAGAATAAAACACCACCAATAACAAAACACCCTTCTCTTTTTAGGATATTAAATCATCAATACAGAAATAAAGAGTCAACTTCTTCATGAGAAGATAAAAGTTTAAAGACAAGCTAGTGAGTGAACACTTTAATGTAGTGAAATTTTTTGTTGTTGTTTTTTCATTTTCCAAGACAGAGTTTCTCTGTGTATCTCTGGCTGTCCTGGAATTCACTCCATAGATCAGGCTTGCCTGGGACTCAGAGATCTGCCTCCTCTCCTTCCCAAATTCTAGGATTAAAGAGGTGTCACCTGGGCTGGCCTAAATATGTTTTAAATTCACAGACCCAGAGAGACTAGGTGGCAAGGAGTATTCAAGGGGAGCTGTTGGGATCTCCCTGGGAAGGGGAAATAGAAGATATTTCTCCTCCAGGTGCAGGTGGGGATTGGAAACATGAGAGATCAGGTTGGCTGAGGTGGGGGAGGGGGGCTACTGAAAGAGATTACAGGAAAGAGGGGGCATTCTCAGGTCAGGTAAAAAAAAACCTGGTGCAAGGGAATTTCCCAGGAATCTACAAGGATGACTCCAGTTAAGCCTCCTAACAATAGCAGATAGGTAGTCTGAAACAGCCTTTACCTGTAACTAGGCAAGACTTCAAGTGGAGGGATTAGCATGTTAACCCAGTCACATAACCTTCAATGTTAAGTCTGTCCTGCTTATGGGATGTGCTGGGGTAAGGGTTTCCTGAAGATTGAGGGAGTGGCCAACTGATGACCAGTCTAGTCTAAAATCCATGCCAGGAGAATAAGCCTACCCCTGACAGTGCCTAGAGCACCAGCACCCACAGCCAAATGACCCAGGGACCCAGAATAGAACCAAACACAACTAGAGGGAAAATTTTAAATGTCAATGTAATGACTGAAGCCTAAGGATAGTCTGCTATACTCACAGATTGGTGCCTAGCCCAACTGTCATCAGAAAGCCTTCATCCAGCAACTGATGGAAACAGATGCAGACACATAACAAGAGATTAGGTGGAGCTCAAGGAATCCTGCAGAAGAGAAGGTGAAAGGATTGTAGGAGCCATAGGGGTCAAGAATGCCACAAGAAAACTCACAGAATTAACAGACCTGGGATCATAGGAACTCACAGACCGAACCGACACCCAGGGATCCTGCATGGGACTGACCTAGGCACTCTGCATATATGTTACAATGTGTAGCTTGGTCCTCTTGTGAGACTCCTAATAGTGGGATTAGGAGATGTCTGGGACTCTTTTACTGGCTTTTGGGACCCTACTCCTCATACTAGGTCACCTTACCTGGCCTTAATTCATAGGGAGATGTTTAGTCTTACTGCAACTGGAAATGCCATGTTTGTGGATACTCATGGGAGACCTACCCTTTCCTAAACAGAAATGGAGAAGAGGATGGGGGCAGGAACAGAGTGGGGAATAGGGGAAGGGGACTAAGGATGCAGAGACAGGGGGGTCTAGGAAAAGGGTGGCTGAGATTTAAAATAAATTAATTAATCCTAAAAATCAACCAGATTTTTATAATCTCTTATTCTCTGTACCTTGATCACGGGTATCTGTGTTAATCTCCACATACATACTGTTAAAAAGTTAAATGACTGTATTGAAATGGTGTTTTCCAGAATCAAAAAGGACAGTTGCACATATGAACTCATAATAGCTGTAACAGCATAAAACAAACAACCAAAATTTAAACAAACAAACAAAAAACTTCTGTGAGATCCAGTCAACAATATCCTAGAATGAAGAAGGGAGGTTGGCTCAAGACCATCCACAACTGAAGAACATTTGGTAATTGATAGCTGCTGGGACAGGAAGAGTCATTTGTCCTTAAGGGTGTGGTCCCTGGTAAGTGGAAGATGCTTCAGCACATACGAGTATATGGCTAGGACTAATTTGGAGTGACACACACACAAGGACATAAAGTTGAGTGGGTATAGAAAGGGAGGATGGATCTGGGGGAGTTGGAAGAAGGAAGTGAATACAATGTAAGAAATTCTCAAAGAATTAATAAAAGTATGTATTAAAAATTCACCAGTTAAATGAATGAGTTTTTAAATGAAAGTAAAATTAGGCTACTTCCACACTTATATATATTAGCTTGTACACTTCAAATGGCACACACCTGTCATGAAGAGTCAGGTCAGGCTCTTTCTAGAGTTTTCTGCTACTCCTTTATGCAACATGACATACAGTCTATACATGTTTTCAAGAGACCAGATACAACATTACTAAAATGAAGGGAGACATGGTCCCTGCTCCCAAATGGTTAGCATGTGGTGGAAGAGTCAGGTTAACAACAGTGTGGAAATATGGGCCTGCGAACTGTCCCATGGAATTAAAACTCCTTGAGAGTGCAGTGAGCACCTGCTGAGTGCTTCAGAGAAGGATCAAAAGAGTTCCCCTTGAACTGAGCCTGAAGCTGAGGACTGTAGAAAAGGGAAAGCAAACTGAACAGGATAACACTTCTCTTGTGTGGGCTAAGCAAATGGAAAGGTTCAAGGGCTGGAGATTCACAAAATTTGGGGAATGGATCAGGCTAGAGTGCCAAAAAATCCATATTAGTTCATGCAGAGGACACAATCAGGGAGTTTGAATGTGACTTTGTGATAAGGAGAGCATGATGTAGAAGCAGAAGATATTAAATCAGGAAACAAGCTGGGAGAATAGGGTACATCCATTTAATAGTAACACTAAGGATGCAGAGACAGGGGGATCTAGGGGAAATCAAGGCCAGCCTGGTCTATATATGGAGTTCCAGGACAACCAGAGCTAAACAGTGAGAGCCTGTGTTGAAAAACATACAAATAAAACAATTCAGGAAACATATATGTAGGCATCTTTTTAAGTGGTAGTTCAAATTAGTATGATGGCAAACAATGAAAATGCCATGATTTACTTTTTATTTGCACACAACTCCCGACTGGCTCAGCACTGATGTTTCACCCATTTAATCATCACAGTGATTTTAGTAGATAACTTACATGATTACTGTCAGTTACTGCAAAGGGATCTCAGCTTCAGAGAACTTACGCAATGTTCCCAGTGTGATCACTTGGTGACCTGTTTGCTTTCCAGTTACACCTCTTTCTTGAGCGTTTGTCAGACGACTACTGAAAAGTGAGGTGGCCTCTGAGAACATTATGCTTCTTGTGGCTCTAGCTTAAGTCACTCTTTAAAATCTGTATCATGTCATGGAAACCCCTTCAAAGAATCCAGAGGCACTCCATAGAATTCAGAAGTTCCTTTGTACATGGAACACTTTGAAAGCCACAGAAAACTGAAATGTAAATGCATTTGCTCTCCCCCAGAATCATGTTCTTTCTTTTTTCAAATGGCACTGTACCAAACCAAATAAGTGACTGTACAAAGGAATTGCAACTTAGAAATGTCACCATTTTCTTAATCATTTAAAAAATGTTGGGAAACTCAGGGGTTTCTAAATTGTGGCTATTATTATTAAACCCAGTATCTGGCTCTAATGTGTCTTATTCCTTCATTTAAATTTTCTCCTTTAATTCTCACAAGGTTTCAGCCCTAAAAGAGCTACAAGTAATCAATGGTTGCTGGGAACATGAGAATTCATCTTCAGGGATGAAGCCTCTGATATTCTAGCCAATCCCAAGAGGTCAGCCCTAAATACATATAAGTAGCATTAAATTATCCCGAAGATTGTGCTTATCAGTGTGTGTGTGTGTGTGTGTGTGTGTGTGTGTGTGTGTGTGTGTGTGTGTATGTATGTGGGTGTGTTTGTAGCAATTACAATTAAACAAATAAAGCCCAGAAATTTGAGAAGGAATGGGAGGAACATAGAAGGAAATGGAAGGGAAAGAGGAAGGAGGAGAATAATACAAATTCCATACTCACATTCTCAAATGTATATGAATGTAAACAAGTGTTCTTCTTTGTATAACATTGCAGACAAAAGTTGTGATGACTTAAAACTGTTGAATAATTTTGGCTTAACTAATTAGTGAGACATTTTCTATTTATTTTTATTTTCCAATATATCGGACATTATATCTATTACTCCATTGAAACTTCTGCTCATTTCATCCATCCATCCATTTAGTCATTTTTCTCCTTAGTCATTTTTTTTGCATCTCTATTTCTTATCAGACTACTTGTTATGATACAAAGTTCAGCTAACATGTAGACTTTACTTACTTGATTTTGACTCATGGAACAAAGCACTGAATAATATTTAAAAGTTATATCAAGAAAACATTCTAATTTTTTTACCATGTAGTAATTTCAAACTGCATGATAAATGATATGGCTTAGCCGTATACTATTTTTCTATTCTAGAGTAACAAGGTCAGTGGGTAAAGTAGCAACTCTGCTTCAATATTTCTATTAGAGTTTTGTAGAAATAAAATCTATCATCTTAGTCTTACAAGTTTCTATTAGCACTGCTTTTACATTCATATTTCTAACAGATTTTAAGCCGTTGAAACAAACACTTTAAATGTAGACAGGGAAACACAAATAGATCAATTATGTTTCAGAGCTCTAAATTAAATTTGAAAGTACAGAACACTACTAATTTGAGAAGCAATTGAAAAAAATGAAATTAGAAATTCTGAGTTCTAACTTTGTCTCTTCTGTGTTCATTGAGCAAATACTGAAAGAATGGTTACTCCTTCAGAGTTTTGGATTCCTCTTCTCATAGATAATACTAATTTACCACATTGGAATGGGATGCCAATTTTTATTCTAAGTCTGTGGAAAACAAAACCTGCCACAAAATAGTAAAGTGATAATTTTCTGTTATAGACTGACCCTTAAAGTTACTTGGTTGAGTGGGAAAAATTTCAAATTGCTTTTCTTGCTTTGCATAGTCTGAATGAGGGGAGACATAGATTTGTTGATATTTGAAAGTGTAAAACATACCCCAAATTAAAGGGTGTTATCTGACTTAAGTGCATATCAGTTACATATATAGAAGAAATAGAGAGACAACTAGACTTATTTTCATTATCTGAAGACAGAGCTATGTTGAACTAAGTAACCACATAAATACACCTTTGTATTGTAACAGTGCACTCTCAAGCTATGTACCCTTCCAAAAATAGCTACAGCTTTTTAAAAGTCAATGAAAATAAGAACTATGGTCCAGATTCATTTGGAAAGAAACCCTTTCAATCACTGTTAAAATAGCTTGCACATATCCTAAAAAGCATAGGAAGAATGAGATAAATGATGTCAGGAAAACCAAATATTTATCAAATCTCTTACTTGCTTCTCTCATACACTATGGTTTTCTCTCATGAGTGTCAGTTGTGTGGACATTCTAGAAAAGCAGAAAGAGATACTACAGATATGTTCCAAATGTATAGTCCCAACCAGTTCTGCAAGCCTAAATAGTGACTTATCCAAACCTCAGCTATCCAACTTATACAACAGTGAAGTCAGAGCACATTCCATACATCCTGGGTATAAAAAAATTCCTTCCCCCTTCATTTATCATTTAGGAAATATCCAATAAACAGAATAAGGAAATAAGAATATATTTCAGAGTACAACTCATTTCTTGTTAGGGAAAACTATGAAGGAGTTTTTTTTCCAATATCTTAGACAAGACTCTACAGTAGACCTCTGATAAGTACAGGAAAAATTCAAATAGATGTATCACAACATCTAGAAGTAAATATGTGTTTCCTGAAGCTTTTTTCTCCTAGAAGAAAAAAAAAACTGCTGAACTGAACAAATTAGAAGCATTTCATTACAACAGATGACAGCAGTCACTGATATTTTGTTCAATGAAATAAATAAATGAAAATATTCACTTGTTTATTCACTCTTTACAAGCAAAGCCCTTTCTACATAAAGCTATCTAGAAGACACATATAAATATTATGTCCAAACACAGAGAACATATTGGACATCTGTAATTTTAGCACAGTTACCTAAGGTATACAATTATATTTTTTAAAGGTTTTTGTTTTGTTTTGGGGGGGCAGTTGGGGAGATTTTCAAGACAAGGTTTCTCTGTATGGTTGTCCTGAAACCTGCTTTTTTGACAAGGCTGGCCTTAAACTCACAGAGATTAGCCTGCTTCTGCCTCCAGAGTGCTAGGAATAAAGGTGTGTGCCACCAAGGCCTGGTAGTATTCCATTCTTGACAACCCAAATATTTTGATTGGTTTTTTATTTGTTTGCTTTGTTTTTAAATAAACTTTAAACATGTTTGGGATTTTGTGTTCCTTTATTTAGGTTGATTTACCTGAATAAGCTCTGTAAGCCTTCATAAGAGAGTTAGTACAAACTGTGTTAGATACTATTTTTATAAATATGCAGATGAGAAGAAAAGGTCACAGCCCAGCCTGTTTTGACAACTAGCAATGGGATATAATAACAATACATATGAGGTTCCTAGGGACCTGGAAGATTCAGATGCTCTATTATAATACCCACTACCCTGTCTCACCAAAATACATTCTCCTCTGTTTAGAAGTTACTGAACAACCAGTCTCACCATCCTTCATCTCAGGGACCACTGGATTAAGAAAATGACACTTACGCTCTGTGCTACATCCTCAGTTATGTTCATCTTTGCCTCCACCTGCATCCAGGATGCTTTTGACTGCAGTTAGTATCAATTCCATCCATGGAATCTTCTCTTTTGAGGTATCTTTTGTTTGATTTTGATAAAGTCTCTCTACTCAGTTCAGGCTGTACTCAAAGTCTCAGTCCTACTGCCCCAGCCACTCATATAACAGGATTGTGTGTGTGGCCTACTATATCCGGCCCCACTGGCTTTTAATGGAAAGGACACTTTGTGGCTGCAGCCACTTTGATATTTCTCAGAAACACAATCTCATAACAAACTCCCTATGCTTCTCCCCTTGCGAATTTTCTACCTGCCTGCTTCTCTGCAGTGGTCTCTGAGCTTTAGGGGTAGGAAGTATGTAGTAGATGTGTAAGTTGGGACTGGAAGTCACATGCTCTCTTTTTCTCTGCATTTTGATTGGTTGTGGTTTTCTGTAATGGTCCCATCTGCTGCAGAGAGAACTTCAACTCTAAACAAAGAACTATGGTCAACTGGAGATATCTGAGAGCAGTAGAAATGATCTTCCCTGGGAGGGGCACCTGATTGGTTAGCCGATACTGAGTGATTATTCCTGCATATATATACATATAGGAACACACACACACACACACACACACACACACACACACACACACACACACACACACGTATAATATATATATATATATATATATATATATATATATATATATATAGGCCATAAATTTGGGAGTAAGTAAGAGATATATGGGAAGAGCTGGAGGGAAGAAATATATAATTACAATTACAAAAATATTAAAAATATAAATGGTTTATTCTCTAGACATAGCGGATTTTCACAGCCTTTTTAAAAAATACTTTACCAACTACTGAAGACAAAAAAATCTATTAATTTTGCCTAATTGTCTTCAGTTGAAATTTGGATATAGTCATTTAGGTGGAGTTTAGTTACCACATAGTCCTATTTGTCATAGCCACAATAATACACAGACTTTGTTTTCAGACAATAAATACCTCACTTTTTCTCTTTATGAGAGGAACAAAAGAAAGTTTTAGGATAGTAGATCTTGAATAAGGAAAAAATAGCAGAAAGATTGAGTATTTCAATACAGAAGCAGGTGTGAGCTTCAAGTCATAACAACCATTGCCCTGATCAGGGTAGAAAATTATTTTATCTTGAGCTTGTGAACAGAAAACATGGCTTGATTGGTTCTAGAAGAATACAGAGAAGACTATTGACTACTGTAATAGTAATTCATAGTAACTTTTTCTTAACAATTTATTAGGATAAGACTAGTTTTAAAAGTTGTATAGAAGAATGGATCTAATTAAAGAATTGTTTAAGTAATATGTGTGTCTTCAGAATGAAAACAAGAGGAGGCTAATGATCTCAGGCTCCTTTCTCTCCTTCCTATGGAAAACAATAAATAGGAAAGAGCATGCTGGCAATTATGAAAAAGACTCTATAAGCATCAACAGGAACACTGGCTACCACCAATAGGAAAAACATCACTTTAGCCATGTTGGCATCACCTGTACACGGCACAGCTGTAAGAAATACCACACTTCATATACTCACTGATCCACTTACCTGCCAAGTGTGTGTTGATACTTACCAGGCATGATAAAGGCTGTCCTCAGCTAAAGAGTATCTGAGAGAGGGTGGATTAATTGCAATACATAGTGCATGAACAGATTATAAAATCTGATATTATAAAACCATTATGTCAGTAGTCTAAGTAGACCCAGCCAACCGTATTTAACATGACCAAGGAAAGAAGAAAACCAAGTCATGAACATTCCATGAATTAGGTTCATTTATAAAGTGAGAGGGGAATCTGTCCCCTGATAAAACCCAACGTCCTGATATCTTGGGATCTGTAAAACTGGATGTGATGTGAATTTTGCTGTTATGAAAACATGAAATATTCCTGTGAAAAAAGGGAACATTTTTAAGCCACTCCCAAGATAAAATTTTCATGTTTTTATCTGAATCTATATAAGTATATACAATATAAATAATAGGGCCACTATGATTATGTGTACATAAATATTTTTCAGTTGTTACATTTTCTAATCATGGGACAAATATGACAATTTATAGCATTTCAGAGCAAAAGGTCTGTATCTTAGCTGAATAAGTAGGTCTAATTAAAAGTGATACACATTATTTCAAAGAAATGTAAAGAATTGTACAGACAAATAATTCAATAAAAACAAAATTCATCTTTTACCAGTAAAAGGAATAGAGCAGTTAACACAGGCTATTTCATTTTGAAAACCCATCATTTTGCTTCAAATAGATAATATATGTATGTTAAAATCCCTATTCAAAATTTCAGTATAAAATGAAAAAAAAAAAAACTCTCTACATTCAAGACTCAAAAGACACTGAATAGGAAAAACTTCAAATATGGGTGAAATAATTAGAGAAAGTATTATATGTTCACACATGATGAGTTTATTATGCTAATAGCATATAACATTCACTACCCCTTATAGTTACATAAGCACAACTTTATTTCATCATAGGGACTTCTTGTACTTTTTTAAAATACATTTTATTTAAATTAGAAATGATCTTATTTTACATATCAATCCCAATTATCTCTCCCTGCCATCCTCCCATGCACCCTCAACCCCCCACCTCCCCACCCCCCCCTCCAACTCCCTCATTCCATTCCCCATTCATTCCCCAGGGAGTGTGCAGCCTTCTGTGAGGGATCATCAAAATCTGTCAAGTCATTTGGGGCAGGCCTAGCCCGCTCCCCCCCCCGCCCTGCCCCGTGTATCTAGGCTAAGAGAGTATCCCTCCATGGGAAATGGGCTCTTGAAGTCTGTTCATGCACTAGGGATACATCCTGGTTCCATTTCCAGAGGCCCCATAGACTGCCCAGTGCTCCTAGCTGACACCCATGTTCAGGAGGGCCTGTTTTGGTCCTATGTTGGCCCCCCCAGCTATCACTCTGACTTCTTGCTCGTTTTGAGCAAGGCAAGCATGTTAGATAGATTCAATGGGGGAAATCCACCTGCAATCAGACCTTGCACCAATTCATTTAAAGTTGTTTACATATGTATTTATTTTTATTTTGTGTGTTTAGGTGTTTTTTTCTGCATTAATGTATATTCATCACATTTTACCTAGTGATCATGGAGGTCAGAAAAGGGCATCAGATCCCATTTGAACCACAGTTCTAGACAGTTGCTGGCTGCCATGTAGGTTCTGGATGTCAAACCCTAGTCCTCTGGGAGAGTAACCTGTGTGCCTAGTCACTGAGCCATCTCTTCAGCACTACTAATATATTCTTCAAAACCATTTCTAAACTCTCAAAAGTGCCTTTCTTCCAGTAATATACCAGATGCATGTATTTAATCTGGTTTATGTATTAGAAATCTGGGCCAGATAATATTTTGGCAAATACTGTTAGCATTGTAGATACCTAAAATGGATAGTGTGGGCATGAACGATAGTGTGTGTGTTGATTTGACTGCAAAGATTATCTAGCATACAAAGGAAATATGGTAAAGTAAGTAATTATGTCATATATGGTAGAGAGCCAGAAGTGCTTCTTTTATTCAGTTTGATTTTAAAAGCAAGAAAATTTAATCTATGTGAAACATGAGGGGAAGAGATCCAAGTAAATATGTAAGAATTTTATTTCCAAAGCGGAAACTGTGGTGTGCTCTGCTGAAAGTGCCATGACTCATTTTCCAGACACGCTCTTGACTCGGATGCATGGTATCAGCTATGCTTACCAGTGAGAAAATGAGAGCAAAAGGTGTGTTAGGCATGACCAAGCAGCTGCTGCCTAAAGTTCTTAGGCCATCAAGAGTTCTGAAAAATATGGATGGATGTTTTATTAATTGTAGCAAATCAAATAGAGCACACAGAAATGAAATAATCTTGCTTTAGGGCAGATAGAATGAAATTTGCTGTTTATGGACATTTAGTGCACTGTTTTGAGATGCTAGTTTTCACAAAAGCAGTCAGCTAGTGAGGGAAGGAATGGAGCAGGAGGCATCAAATTTAAACGACTTGGATTCTCTCCAAAAGCTTGCTTGTGGAATAAGATAGTCAACCTGCTTTTATGGCAAATGATAAAAGAGTAGTGTAAATTTAAAAGCTTACTGTTTCATGGCCCAAAACCTTAGACTGGAAAATTGAGAAACCTCACCCTCTACCCTAGTTTCTCCATACTTTATGGAAGAATTTTAAAATAAAAATGTTTGTTGATAAGAACCCAGTGCAGAAATTGAACAGGGTGTATATTCAGGATTTTGAAATTTTTGGTTTTTGTAAGTTTGGGCTATAAAGTATTTGGTCATAATCATTATAGTTAATGGTGGTGGTTCAGAGTGAAAGCCCAGCACTAAGACCTATTTGTAACTCCTAATTATACTCAACAATTGTACACTTTTAGGAGGTCCGCCCAGTTTTAGGATTAGATTGAGGCTTTGCTATTACTTGACCTTTTATACCTACTCATCCATTTTCAATTATGAATACTCACATAGTTCTTTTGAAGTTTAATTATGATATCTACAATGATTAAAATGCTCAGTGCTTAGCTGTGGGTGTCTGCTTCTACTTCCATCAGCTACTGGATGAAGCATCTAGGATGGCATTTAAGATACTCCTGGAATCCAGTTGCAGAGAGGGAGGAGGGATGAACAAAGGGGTCAAGACCGTGCTGGAAAAACCCAAAGAAATAGTTGACCTGACCAAGTGAGAGCACAAGGACTCCAGTCATAAAGCTGGGGAACCAGCATTGGAGTGAGCCAAGCCCTCTGAATGTGGGTGTCAGTTAGGAGGCCTGGGCAGACTATAGGACCTCTAACAGTGGAACGAATATTTATCCCTAGTGCACAAATGGACCTTGGAGGCCCATTCCCCATGGTGGGATACTATCTCAGCCCAGATACACGGAGGAGGGCTTAGTCCCTCCCCCAAATGATGTGACAGACTTTGATGATTCTTCATGGAAGGCCTCGCCCTCCCTGGGGAGTGCCTGGGGTGTAGGATTGGGGGGTTGGTGGGGGGCATGGGAAGGTGGGAGAGAGGGGAAACTGGGATTGATATGTAAAATAACATTGTTTCTAAATTAAATAAATTAATTAAAATGTATTTTTCAGTCTACTTATTTCTTAGTTATCTATAAAGCCATTTGCTCCCATTCCCCAAGGATCATTATCTAAGTAGAAGACAATAAGCATAAGAGACAAAAAACAGGAGGCTTATTCAGCATACCAACCTCATTCATTGCTCTCAGTACTAAAATGTTGTCCATAATTTTGTAAATACACTCTCTACACTTGTGCTTCTGCACTGACCAACAGAAATGGGTACATTCTCACTAGAAGTTTTGTAGTGGAATAATTACATATTCTGAAAGTGACCAGAAAATGAAAGCCATTTTAATTGATTTATTCTAGAATTCACAAATGACAAGTTTGGAATATACACAAACAATGACCAAAAGAATCCAGACTATATGCCTTTAGTATTAGGAAAACGCCACCCAGATACTACTACAGGAACAATACAGAGCAGAATTCCTTGAAGAAATGTAGCCATTTTAGGAAAATTATGTTTCTAAACTTTGGTTGAATAAAAACTAGGCAGCCTCACTAACAAGATCTCATATGAACTAGAATGAATATTTGACTAAACTACATTTAACAAAATATTCACCTTCAAATACAATGGTTACAAATGGTGAGAAATGTTCTGTTTTTTAAAAAATATTTTGTTTTAAATATTCATAAATAGAAAGGCTGAAATATTTCCAGGGATTTTTTTTTGACATCAGGTAATTCAAATACCTTACATGTATAATACAGAAAAAAAGATGATTATTAAAAGCAAAGATGATGACTATACATACATTGGTCATAATTACAACTCAATGTTAAATTAGATTTTCTCCAGAATTTTGTTACATTGGAATAGGGTGATTTTAGATGAGTTGTTAATATATAGTGACAAGGTTTAAGATGTCATTTATAATAAATTCACTAAAAAAATATGATGGATTTCATCATGATTATCTTGGTTGTTTATAGTACAAGTTTCAGTTACATGAGACTCAATTTAATGTACAACCAAAAATTTAAAAATTTAAAACAAAATATATTTCATATGGAGAATATCAATGGCAACTGTGGAGGAGGTAGTGGTCTTTCCTGAGCCCTAGCACTCAGAGATGTCCCTTAATGTCTTAGAAACTCTGACTCACAAAATCAGATAATGGACTATCACACAGAACAATATAAAACCTGTAATCTCAGGTTATGTACTTTGATAGATGAAAGATGCACAACAGTCAATACATAATAAATTAAGACAAAAGAATTTACAGATGAGTTACTATAAAGCAAAGTTGATGTTTCTTAAATGGAAATAAACATCTGGGGATGGGCTGCAGTAGAGCACACCTTTAATCCCAGCACTAGGGAGGTAGGTGCTGGTGGATCTCTGTGAGTTCAAGACCAGTCTGGTCTACAGCGCTAGTTCCAGGACAGCTGAGCAGTACTACACAGAGAAACTCTGTCTCAAAAACAAATAAACAAACAAACAAACAGACAGGAACATGTTTGGAGAAAGATGAAAGCACCCTAGAGAAAATTCATATGGGCTTCTCAGAAAAGAGCCCTGTCTGTTATGACACCTTAAAGATAGTTTTTAAACATAAGGGTTAAGAGCATGATTGTCATGGAAAGAATAACACACCTATTCTCTTAAGTGTCTTAGCATTAGATATCTATACTTATGTGGTGACTCTCCAGTTGCACCTCAAAGGATTACTGAGAATCATCGTCTTTCCACTCCCTTTTTTGATAAATGAGATTACTGGGTAGCTTTGGGGATGTCTTGGATGAGATTATAATTGGATAATGCAATAAAAGGAGCTACTGTGTTTGCATGAGAAGTTTAGAACCGTTTTTTTATTGTATTTTATCTTTTCTGTAATTGAGTTTTCTGATGAGATTCATAGAAAATAGAAGTTGGGAAGGAAGAAAAACTTGAAGCATTTATTGTTGATGGTATTGGGGTTCTTAGCTTTCAGTTGGCTAGAATGCTCAACCACACTTTGGATGAGGGGTTACTTTTTCTACTCTGACCCATAATATAGTGGGAAATTACCAATACCGAGTCAGGTAGAAATATAAAGGTATTTAATAGGGAAAAGCCTTACTTACAGAGCAACCTAGCCAGCCAGCGTGGCAGCGGTCTGTACGCAAACCCAAAAGAGAGACAGAAACAAAAAACTCAGTCATACTACGTTCCCCTGACCACGCCCTTGCAAGCGTGGTCAGACACACCTGTAGCCAGCCCCTAAGTAGGCGTGGCTACAGTTTCCCCTACACCATAATGTTGCTATGATGCTTCAGCAGGCAGTGAAAGCAAGTGTTAGAGTAGAAGCGACTCTAGGCTCCTTGTGAGACAGCAGATAGCTCCCTCATGCAGAAAAGTAGGGTCCCTGCTGGAACGCAGCTAGCCCCAGAGAAGCCACTTCTCCCTGGAACGGACTAGTAAACCGACACTAGGGAGCATGCGCAGAGCATGTCAACTCCTTATTGACTCACTCTGATGCACTGACAGGACCAGTCTAGTGAAAATTATCTCTGACTCTATCCAATTCTCACCATACATCCCATAAAAGAAGACATGGAAGGTAAACACAAGGGTATTCTTTGGAGCCCCTCCCACACTATGAAGTTCTTTTCTTCTTATTCGACTCTAATAAATCTGCTTTCTCCATGTCCTCCTATTCTTACTCTCTTTGGAGATGAGAGAAGCCATTGGTTTAGGGTGGCTTTGGTGGCTGCTGGTCTTCAGCAGTCTAACTCCCGGAGTGAACTTCATCAAGAAGCTAGAAAGACTTTCACACTCTGCAAATCATTCGGAGGGGAATCCACAGACAGGATCAGAAGGAGGAAATGGTATAATCTATCAACTCAATTACTTCCTGCAAACTAAGTGGATCAGAAAACCCTCTATACCCCTTCCAGGAGCAGTAAGTCAGAAATTTGGAAGAAAAGTGAGTAAAAGGCTGGTTCTCTACCGATTCTATTCACAAGGAATAGATTTGTTTATTCAAGACAGGTAGGTGGAGCACCCATCAACGCAACACTCCATTTGCATCCTTACATTGATGAAACATAGGAATTTAGTTGGGGTGGTGTGAGGGAATGTGAACAAGGAATTAAAGAATGGTTAGAAGTAAAGCTAGCTTAGCCAGCAACCCCCTGCTATTGAGTCTCTTTTCACTGCCCTTTGCACCACCTTTGTCAAATGTCTTAGGTAGCTAACTTTCCCCTACCACAATGATTATGACTTTCTTTTAATTACAAGAGAAGGGGTTACTAGAGTAGAGCTCCATAGGAAACACAGAAGAGCATCTGCTTCTCCTGCTAGTTTCTCTTTACAATGTGGCCTAAGGTGGATGGATAGACACTGGGCAGGGCAACTCCACAGCCTGCAGGGGAGGTGATCCTGGAATGTGTTGGACATGCATTCTTCAGATGCTTGAAAGGGGTGACTGACCAGCTATTGGCTTCTACCCATTTTTCATTGGTTTGACTTCTCTTTACTCTTAAACCACTGTTGGTTACGTAAGTGTTTACCCAATGGCTACTGGTCACTCTCAGGTTTTGAAATTAAGCTTCTAAACAGAGTATCATTCTATCCCCCCCCCCTTTTTGGACCTTTTCATATCTATTTTGTTTACCGTATGTATTTTATCTTGTGTGTCACACAGAGAAAGATAAACTGCATGATCTCACTCAAGAGGAATCTGAGAGAGCTGAGCTCTTAAAGAGGGGGTAGTGATTCTGCAGGCTGGGGAAGAGAAAGTATATCTGCCTTCTGACACAGTGCTATAGTTTGGAAGAATAAATTCTGGTCTTTCAGAATGAAAATAATTAAACGTAATATTATGTGTGGCTTTCAGTATATATATGTGTGGCTTCTTGCAAATATTAAAATTTTAAATTTCTGTGTATGCTAGTTATTCTCAGTTGAAAAAAGTCACACAATATAACCTATTAATATACATAAATGTGATCTCTCTATAAAAGTAAAGAAGAAATGTAATAAAATTTCAAATTATTTTCCAAGTTTTTTTCAAAAAAAAAAAACCTATAGCATTTTATAATGGCAATTTACTTAAGACTTTTTATTCCTGGCATATTCATGTCTTGTTGTTAATAGGCTTTCTTTGCTTCAATTGCAATAGCTTGATGATTATTAAGAAATGTTAAGAGGTTGATGATTTTATTAATTCAGAAAAGATATTTTAATTGCCATTATTAAATGCTATAATTTTCCAGTTATTTTTTCAAGAGAATTAAAAAAAATTGATAAACTATGACAAGTGAAATAAATCCAGTCAAACATTATCTGTACAAGATTTAATAATAATAAAAACAAAACAAACAGCAGATGCACTTCTACTCAAACCTCAGGCACCCACCACCTTCCTTCTAGAACACTATTTATGTTTCTGACTTAATCTGAGCTATCTTCATGACATGTTGTACCTTACCCTAATTCCTCCATATTTCTGTTCTTGGAAGGTACCTTCAAAAATAATTCTCTTCTGAGACTTGTCTTTGAATTTCTATGTTATATAAATGACAACAATAATGTTTTTTTTCTAAGAAAGCCATTTAAAGATTTTCCACATTAGACACTATATAGATTTCTGTCTGAGATTCAAATTAAATGTATAATGTGAACAATAATGAGCTCTAATTAGTTTAGAAATAGAATTGCAATATTTAAACCTTCATAATTTGCATAGGCCTTTTCCTACCTTTTTCTGAATTACGGTTGTTACGTACTAAACAATCAGACTAGAGTGAATATTAAAAGTACATTAAAATTAAATGGAACAATTTGGTGTGCACAGTCATTTATTCCATCTTTAGAAATCCCAGAGCAGAGAGCACATTGTTCTGTCAAAGCCCTTATCACATTGTGTTATAATTACTGTTTATAGTCTACCTCTGTGACTAGGCAGAGTTTCAGGGGATCTTAATGCATTTGTCTTTAGATCCTCAGTTCTGACATAATGTCTGACACATGAAGATTCTCTCAGGATAAAGCTATTGAATGAAAGCCTAAGAGAGGGAGGGAATGGATGGGCTTCAGTTCCTCCTTCTGCCATTCACACTATTAAGCCTGTTGGAGTTTCAGCTTGTAGTTGTCACTCAGGTGAAATAAAAGTCATAAACAGCCTTGCATGAGCTTGGTATAGATAAGCTATAACTAATCACAGAGAACCTCAATACATGTAGTAGGAGTTAATTACTGAAACAACACAGATACCTGGACACCTAGTTTTGTCCTCCCAAAGTCCAGTGTCAAGGAGGAAAAGAGTTGGGTAGACAGTCATGTATATACATCATGCAGCGTCAAGCATAGGAGAGAGGTAAATGTTTCCGGAATGGTGCAGGAAAGTAAGATCTCACCTAGAACACAATGCCACATGTGTGAGAGGGCTTTGGAAGTTCTCTTGTCTCAGCCCCTTTCTGAGGATAATTCAGGAACACCTCATAATCTGCAGCCCTAAGTGTACAGAGAAATGCTTCCACTGAACTGTCTTTCTTTCATCCTTTAGAAAGTATCCTGTTTGTATCTGTTTCCAAAATCCAACTAACTTCACTAATCACATTTGCCATTCTTAAGTTTGTGATAAGGAAACCTTTTGGGAGCCTGTTGAGTATTCATATTACAAAATCAATTTTTAAAGTCTGCAGGTGTTTTATCAGGTTGTGCTTTCATTTACCACTAATTACTGGAACTTGTGTGACTTCCTGAAAGTAAAACAAAGCAAAACAAAAATTATCCTCAGAATTATCAGCCCAGAATTAGCAATTAAATACATGCTTGACATATTATATTACTGGTGGTTAGTTGTCATGGGTTATAAACATTACACTGGCATATTAACTTGTATGATTTATATGCCTTAATAGTGTAAAGGATATTTTACATTGACAAGTAAAGATGTTGGACCCTACTCTTGAGAAGAGCCACATGGAAACAATGAGCCCTTTAAAGGAACAGTGGGTCCAGTGTTGTTTGATTCTCTGTTTGATTCTTGACACAGTCAGCAGCTAGCTCTGAGCCTTCAGACAGGTTGCTTAACCTCCATTTCATTTCTTTATCGTACCCTTTGTACTTTAAGCAACATAGAAACAGAGTTTGGAAGAGCTGTCAGTGGAGATTAGCTATAAAACAAACACTTGAGGTTTATGTAAGTATGAGTAAATCTTACAGAAGACAGAAATGTAAAAAAAAAAAAGAAAGAAAGAAAAAGAAAAAGAAAAAGAAAAAGAAACTTCACAGGCTATCACCTTGCTTTTCAGGATGTGTATTCTAGACTAAGAAACCTCTCTCTGCAGAAATATTTACACTATAGGCACTGCATAAATTCAGGAAATCATTGTTTACTTTACAGCTGTCCTTAGGAATGTTGGAAACTGACTGTGGAGACATCAATAAAGAAAGAATTGAAAACTGTTTGATGGATCCTCACAGGTCACAAAGTGGTTAAAAATAAGATAGAAACAACAGTGATGGCTTTTTCTTTCTTTCTTTCTTTCTTTTTTTTTGGTTTTTTTGAGACAGGGTTTCTCTGTGGCTTTGGAGGCTATCCTGGAACTTGCTCTTGTAGACCAGGCTGGCCTCGAACTCACAGAGATCCGCCTGCCTCTGTCTCCTGAGTGGTGGGATTAAAGGCGGTGATGGCATTATTTTAAGAGCTCTATTTTCTAGAAATTTAAAATGCAGAATATGCATAAAATAAAAGTTTTGTGGATGGAAGGGACAGATGAGTCATGGAAGAATCCCCACAATGCTCATCACACTCATGAAAGAGCTCACATGGCTCAGCTTGACCACTGGATACTGGAGCCACCATTCTTTAACAAAGGAGCATGTAGTGGAGATGTGTGTTGCTTTCCTCTTTCTTGAAAAGCCAAACTCCATTGGGGGATGGACCTGGCCTCCAACCATACATTTAGTATGCAAATCACTATTTTTCCATTTATAAATTTCTTAATGATAAGACACAGCCTATTTCCATCCAACTGGTTTCACTTATGCTCCTTAAGTGCAAAATACATCCATCTGGGTTTGAAGATAATGATGCCATGAATTGAAAATCTAAGTTTTAGGCTACAGTCAGAGCGGTATTCTACTAGAAATAAGTGGCCATTTAAATGTTACCACATCTAGTTTTGCAAATGTATCCTCACAGAACAAATGATCATTTTTTTTTGGTCCAAAAGTGAGTCATAAAACTCTCTATTAGTGATTGGTAATGGACCGTACTATAACATGTTTTTTGAAAATACATCTGGAAAATTAAATGCTAGAAATGTTGGCCATATAAAGAATATTAATGCTCCATGACACAAACTTGTAGGGACAGATTTTCACTGACAGCTGTTGACACAAGGTTTTCTTCCTTCTTGTAGGGGAGGTGTCTCTGACTCCCCTCAAATGGAAGGGCAAGGCTTTAAAGACAACCCCATATCTTGTAGTGTCTAGATTTAGTAGAGGGATGAGAATGATACACAATGGGTAGATCTGCAAGATATATGATAAAATCAATGAGCAATCTTCCTCTTGATGTTTACCAGAAACCATACTAACCTATGTCTGAATCCATTCCAAATGTTTACAAGAAGTCATTATTAAAGTATCATCCTACAGAGATGAAGTTCAGGGAAGTGTCAGGACAGAGATGGACTTGTAATGTAAATTTATATATGCTCTTGATGTGCTGCCAAAGGCACCAGGGGGATATGCTCATTTTCCACATGCTCAGAATGCTTGTTCTCAAGATGGAGTGATGGAAAACCCTCTAATAAACAGAGAAATCTGTTCCAAAGTCTTCTAACAAATGAAGAAGCTGATTCTGAACTTCCTAACTTCTAGTTTTAGGAGGGAATGCCGTTCTTATATATAAAGAGAAATACAAGCACTTTCTATGCATTTCAAGTCAGATGAGACTTAATTTTCACAAATAACAAATAGCAATAATGACTATAGTTCTTTTAACTACGAGTACTAAGCAGACCCTATTCTAAGTTTATAACAAGTGACTGTTCAGGAACTTTTGATGTTACCAGAGCTCTACAGATAAGGCATCTGATAAGGAAAGGTCTGGGCCATTGTAAGAGATTCAAACTTACAGCCTAGTGTTGGAGCCCCCATTTGTTTGCATTTTTCCCTGGAATCAAGGAAATGAAAGACACACTGAGGGCCATTTCTCACTTCAAGTGTTTAAATGGAATTTCTGGGTACTTTGCTATAACTCCCATGGCAAATAATGTTTCTCTTGGGGCTGTTGTTATAGGATAGGTTCTGTCACTGGCCTAAGGGAGTGCCCTTTAGAGACAGTGGGCAAGTTTGTTCACAGGTACACACTAAAATGAAAGAGAGGAAACCCAAATTTGAACAAGCTTCTGTTTCCTCCATCAATTGAGCACTAATCTTTATGATTCTGTTCCCTCCTTCTCTCTTCTCCCTTCACAGTAAAAGGGAGGTAACAACCCTAACAATAGTCTGCAGACAACAAAGACCCTCAAAAGTAAGCATGATTACAAAATTAAGGTGGCAATAACCAGTGGCTAGCACACAATGAACCACTCCAGTTTGGTATGAAGTGTAGAGGAATTTATGTCTTGATTTCTACGTAACTGAGGGAAAGCAAACATGTAAACAACAGAAGCATTGCTTCTGCTTCACTTTAACCATGAGCAGACATCACTGGAGGACAGAGGATAGGTAGTTGCACTGCAGAATCAAAAGGATTCCCAGGTCCTATAAGTATTGGTCCTTTAGGGACCACTCTTGGACATCCAAATTCTTTCAGGAGCAATTTTCATAAAGTGAATCTGTAAAATAAGATGAAATTCGAAGCTGAACACTGCCCCATATCAGTAATACAAGCATTTGGAAAGCTGGAGCATGAGAACCACAAGGTTGAAACAAGCATGAGCCGAATAGTGAGATCTTATCTCTAAACAGTAAGAAATTTGAAATTTGTACAAAAGAAAACACAGCATAGCACAAAAAGTACTAAGCAAAAACTGCTAGATTTGTTCATAGGTTCTTGTTACAAGATTTCATTTTATTCCAGAAATAACTTCCACTGTTTGTCTGTCCTCTGTCAATCTTGTGGATACCAAGCTAACCAGACAAAGATATTTTTCTACTTCATAGAAACTCATCAATTGCTAAGTTAATAAATACTGTAGAAATCATTCCCCCAAATGGTTTGTCAAAGAGTTGAAACCTTAGTTTTGCAGTTGTTGCTATTCAGTGAGGATATGATGATCATTTCTGTGTACAAGCACATAGGTGTGTGGTGGTATAAGCACTCGTATATGTATGGATAGGCACATGTGTATGGCAGCCAGAGGAGGACCCTAGGCTTGATTACTCTCCACCTTAATCTCTTGAGACAAAGACTCTCTTTGAAACTGGAACTAGCCAGGCTGCCTGCATACAGCCAGCAATCCCCAAAGTTCCCTTTGACTTCAATTCCAGAGTACTAGAGTCGTAGGTATCTAAACAATGATTGCCTCCTTTTTTTTTTATAATGGGTACAGATCTCTCAACTTGTTTCTTCTGCTTATGCAACAATCATTCTTACTCGCAGAGTCTCTTCCCTGACCTGAATGAGGGCCCGTCAGCAAATGACTAGAGGAGTCTCCTTCACAAGTATTACCTGTGACACAAGACAATTTTTGTGATAGTTTATGGAATAAGACAAAATACAAAAGGATGCAATATTAACTAAGAAACAGGAGCACTCTGCTTTGACATTACAAACCACATCTTACTGTCAACACTGAGAATAAGCTGATCTTGAAGAATAAATGCTATTTTCCCAGAAAGCAAAATGATTCAAAAACATTAAGCATGCATGCACACTTGTATGCACCCCCCCTCCACACACACACACACACACACACACACACACACACACACACACACACCAATGCATGCACACACAGAAGTAAAACAGACACTGTTCTGGAAGGACCGAGGTAGTGGCAGAATGGAGTTGGGGATAAGTGGGAGTGAAGAAGGCTTGGGTATGGCTAAAGTCACTGTGTGTATTCAAGAGCATTTCATTTTAAACCCATTATTTTATGCAAGCAATATGTGCTGATAAAATTGAAAAACATTTGAAATGAATGGAACAGTCAAAAGTTCTCTATGCTCATTTGTACTCGACCACAACAGCTTTAACTTAATGTCATCTTTGCTCCATATTATTTATAACATAAATTAAATGCCACCATCTCATTTAATCCCACAAGAGCCCTATGATGTTTTGTTGTGCTATTTACAAATGAATTGAATGTAAGATGTAGACATTGCCTCTTCACATACAAAATGATGCTGCCACATATGTGCACTGGCTGTCTCATACCCAAAGCTAGATTTGTGTACTTCGGTGACCTTCCACTCCACTACATCAGGCATGGGTCTGCAGTGAGTAAAATGGATAGTAGTAATTCACAAGTATGAGCTCATAAGTAGCAGAGACAGAAGGTGGGGAAAGCATGGGTTGAATTTGTACTGGGCTGGTGGAAGCAAACTGTAAATTACTTTAATGTCTTTCAGAGCAGCTGCTTTATTGAGCTTTTAAAAACACACGTACCTCTTTGAGTCAGTAATACAGAGAGGGGAAGAACTTAAGAAGTTAAAAAAATGTCTTAACTGTGGGTCACATTAAAATATGATGTGTTGGTAAAGATCTAGCAGAAATAAGGGACAGCCTTTCAAAATCTCATCACCGGAGTGCACTATGATTTACTTTTAAACAGCCATAGAAACAATAAAATGCAGGTCTCTTTCACATCTGTCATTAACGGGTAGAAGGATAGTAACAAATGTGTTATTACCATTCACTCATACATTCATTCATTCAAGAACCCTGAGCTTCAACTACATGCCAGACAAGGAGTAAAATGTGAACATAGAGAGATTATGGAATCATATATCACATAGTACAGGATTATATGTCAAAGAGCTTCAGTCATGTACTGAGTGACAGTCACAGGTCAGGTATACCTAGCCACCTACCACCACATACAGTAGACTGTAGCATTTTATTCATGTGTACTCTGTGATATTTTACACAATGACATCCCCCCAAAATGAATTTATAATCATAAATGTGAGTTGCTAAGTGACAATGGATGTTTGTCTAGGATAAGGAAGAAGAAATTTCTCAAGGTAGGGAAATTTAAGGTTCTTTGCTCTAATGGAAGCCTGGTCTCACACACTGTCTCCAAAATGTCCTCTTTTTTTAATCAAAAGAGTAAGCAGTAACAAAGAACACTTTCTGAGCACCCACTCTACCTAATCCAACAAAGTACTTTAAGTTCTTATCTCAAGCATAGCATTCTGTGACTGTAATGATGTCATGGTACAGAGAAGCTCAACCTCACAATGACTAAATAATGGCACAACCCATGCTCCTGACTCTACGTCTTCTGAAAACATCTTTAAATCATTGTGAATTTATGCTTTTCTATATGAAGTAAAGGAACTAGGCCTCAGATTGCCCCGTGAGTTCCCTCATTACAAAAGAGATTTACTGGATGTGAACAGTAGTGAGAACATACGTGCTTGGTGGTGACACTGAAAATTTCCAGAGTTAGGAATACCAGCCCAAGCCTCCAAACATGGGTGGGGACTAGGAGTTCATGAGAAGGTAGAGAAGCCTCCACTGGGGGAATCTGAACACAGAGGTACATGGAAACAAAAAAGCAGGGGGGTCACTACACAGGGAGCAACTGAGACAGTGAGGAGAGGAGGAATGAGTCTGTGAAAGTATCTAGAGGGTGTGACTTCTCATGATAAGGGCAAACAGATGCAACATAGGTTATGTATAGGAGATTTATCTTACTAGGACAACCGATATCTCCAAAACTAGTGATTCTAAACTCACAGTGGCTGAGCATATGAAAAACTAGTGAAGTCTTACATCACCTGAGCAGTGAACAGAGTTTGATTTTCAGAAGATTTCCTTAAAGAGTACACAAAAGAATGCTGGAGCAGCCAGTGCAAAAGCTGTTTAAGCCATCGTGGAAGTCATCATACAAGGAGGCTTGAACACTAACAGTTCTTCATCACCTAAAGTGTATGATAATGTTACAAGTTGCCTTGGGTCTACTAGATGCAATTTGTTAGCTATTGAGTCATCTAAACCACCGATTTTACATAGTCCCAACATTTCAGGAAGATTTAAGTATGTTTTAGGACTTTGATGTAAGTTCTTGCAACAATTGATTGGCATGTTTTCCTCTGATAGTTCATCTTTCATATTCTAATTATGTGTATTTTGTTACCTAGTTAGCCACAGGCAAATATATTCATATGTCCTCATAATAGAAAATTAGTATTGAAAATGATTTTTAATCATAGCTGCCTGAAAAAATAATAGGTGTCCAAGTAAAATGTGAATTTCATATAGACAACAGAAACAGATATTACTTTGAACATACTAATATTTTTTAAAACATTGTTGGGCTCAAGAGGTGGCTCACTGGATAAGTGCACTTGCTGTTGTAGCAAATTATCTGGGCTTGGTTACAACACCTACATGGTGGCCCATAACTGCCTATGACTCTAATTCCAGGTCATCTAATGCCCTCTCACCTTTGAGAACACCACATACACTTCAAGTGAATACATACCTGCAGGCAAAAACTCATAACATTAAAAAGTAAGAAGAGAATTCTTTTAAATTGTCTATTTTAAATTTAAGTCAAACCAGTGATCCATACTTTTTACTGGCTAAATTTGCCAGTGCTTCATACAAAGTAAATGAATTGTAACAAAACTATTTAAGCAACAACAACAAAAACCGATATTTGATCTGCTCTTGTTTATCTACAAAATCTGAAAAGAACTTTTCTTTAGGCCGAGGTACTTTAAAATCTAACCCATAGCAGAAACCAAGCAAGGCCGCCATCACAGCTCACTGAGTCACTGACAATCTCAAAAGGAAACAGGAGCTAAAGACCTAAGTCAGTAGACATATTATTTACTGTCCTGTATTAGACCTTTATCCATGCACCAGGGATAGTCCTGGGTCTTTTTGCAGATGGGTAGAATAGGATCTTACTTGTCATACAAGCATATTACACCCCCAAACTTTAGATGTATATATTGCTTCCTAAATGTACACATTAAAGTTAACACTGCCTTGGGAAACCATCCAAGACTCTGACACAGGGGTATAGTCAACCTAAAGAAAAAGAACAGTAAAGAACCATGTTTAAATGGTCAAAGGGCAAGCGGCTATAGTGATGGCCGTGTTTATGAGTGAGTACTTCTCTTACAGATGATCCAACTTAGGTTGCCAGAACTCAGTACTGGCTACTGAGCAACTCAGTACTGGCTATCATATGAGTTCCAAAGGATCTTATGTCTGTTTCTCACCTCCATGGGCACCTGCATGCATATGCAAATGCCCCCACACAGACCCACCCCCCCACCTTTATAATATAAACAAAATAAAAGTAAAACCTCAAGAGGATACTTATAGTACTCCATTCCTGGCCTCCAGAGACTTTGTCTCAAAAAATATATAATAAAATCATTAACAAATAAAGACCCATGGAGTTTTAAAAGCACTCCCAACCCTAGCAAACAGGAATGGTATGCATTCTTAGCACAAACGGAAAGTGGTGCCTCTTTTAAGGAAAAACAATGGGATAAAATTGTAAGGCAGTACTAGCTCCCTATGGCATTATATGACAAAGACAGCACACACAAACTAGGCAGATGATTAACCTGGAAATTAAATCCTACCAATGCTCTCTAGCTTCATTGCATCAAGCCCTGGAAGCACATATCAGATAAGAAAATATGGAAAGGCAAAGAGGAGAAATAAGGTTAGCCATCCTTTCCCTAGAGAGAGCATTGGAGAAAACACTGTGCTATCTCATTTCCTAGGTGTACACATGTAAGACTTCAAATGAGTGATTTTCATTGACTTGATTAGTTGTTTATACAGACATGGATGCTTCTTTTCTCTCTATTAAATGGTTTTCTACCTTCTCCATGGTCTAAAGAAATCATACTGGAAAGATCATTATCCCTATTTTAGAGGTAGGAACACAGACACAATTAGCAGTTTGTTGTTTTCCCAAATTTGCATGTGCACAGGAGTGACAGGATTGGGCCTATTCTTAAAGTAGGCATTACACATGAATGGCAAAAAGTTAACTTCAGAGGCAGGAAGACAGGCTGGGATTTCAGAGAAAAGAGGTGAGACATACTTCGTCTTACCTAACAATGAAGATATTTTAATGTGATCTGCTCAAAGCAGTAATCCAGGCAGATATACCATAATAGTCCAAAGGTAAGAAGGAAGAACCAGGAAAAAGAAGAGACATGAAGAAAACCTAAGCCTCCTTAGGTTTTCTAGGACTGTATCCATCCACACATCAATAAAACATGAACGGAACCATATAACATATCTTTTCACAATATACTTTTATCTACTAGCCACCATGGTTGTTCAGTGTCATCATCGTTTAGTCCTTAAAAATCATCAAGTAATACTAGAGGTGTTGACAAGCTATTTTGAAGCATGATGGAAAAGCCAGCTCCTGTTGTCATGTTGATCAGACTTGCCCTAAGATTAGGTATTCCTCACTCCCAGGGTGAGGTTCCATCCCTGTGTTCCTGGGAAGGAGAAAGCCATTGACTATGCTCAAGAAGGAGGAGTGAAGAAGCTAAGTAGCATTGAGAACTTTCCAAGACTGCTAACATCGACCCTATTCATTCTTCCCGATGAAAGTTTTGAAGGACAAATTGAGAGGCAGTCTTCTAAGAGGCTTAAAATTGAAACAAGGAAGGGAAAAAGTCAAAGTTCACACTAACATCATTAGAAGATAGGGAAGAAAAGGTGAGCTGTGCCCGAATCCTCAATTTAGGAACAACGTTAAATGCTTCCTGAATATTAATGTCACAAGGAGCCTGCAAAGCTCTTTGTTTTCAAATGTTGTGGAACAGAAGTGACCATGATGTAGACAATAAACTTTGAACTGCACTGAATTAGAAATTTCACTCAGGAGCAAATATAGTACCTGTTGTCAGACATGTTTATTAACCTCATGTCATTTGTATATTCCTGAAAAAAGAAAAACAACAACCTTATTGAACTGTTACTGTGTGAATTGTAACAGTGTTTTAATCTCTAAATTGAAACAGTGTTTTAGTCTCAAGAAGTCTGGAAAGGGTAAGTACGGGAGCAGGGAAGCTGCACTCAGAGTGAGTCAAGTGGTCAAATCGTTCCCTCACTCTTGACTGTGCATCCTGAATGATGTCAGGTCATTAGAGACACTGGCATAGAACAGTCAAAGATCAACAGTGGAAGTCACATAGCTTTTAATTTTAAGGGTTACCATTCATATAAGTGTGGCAAATGCATGTACACACATACATAGTTACATACTCATGCTCATGTATTGTCCTGAGCACGGTTTTCTTGTGTTTAAAAAGATAACTGATACTTTTACAGAACAAACCATACCACCTGGGATGTTTAAGAGTAGGAGCTAAAAAACACTTCTTTAAAAATAAAATGCAAATATTTTGCTTTTCAAAATATAAAAGCATGATTTTATGATTTCTCTTAATATTTTCAAGAGATAAAAAACCCTTTCACTGATGAAGTTTGCATGCCATCTTTGGAGCTTTCATAAGACCATGCTCAATGTACTATTTTCATGTTGCTGCCAATCTAAAGGAAACACCTATACTCACTCATGTAGTGAATCAGTCCTTATTTATATGATCTTTCCTATATTTTACATTCAAATGTTCAAGCATAATACATAGTAGTTTTTTGATCATGTAATTCCTTGAGTCATTTTTAAAACACTGCTTTTTATTTCTTCAATATTGTTCAGTGGATTTAGCTGGCTAATTATATGGACTTTGTTAATTAAATACCTCATAAAATAAGCTCTAGCCACTATTTTAAAAACGTATACTTAATAAAAATAAAATATAGATTATGTATAGGTAGGCAGATGAGAAGCTGATGGTATATGTAGGAGAGGGTTTTCATTTCTACCTGAGCTGGGGTTTGAATAAACTTTTTTAAAAATCCAGATATTGGCAAGCAGCAATTTCCTACAATCACCACTCTCTTAAGCTCTTGTGGACTACTAGGAAATTGTGAAACATTTGCACTTCTGAGAGGAAATAAAATGAACATATATATATAATCAATTGAAAGAGCCCATGAGAATGAACAAGATTTACCAACATAGAAACTTCACCATTCCAAAATCTAATGCATTAGTCACCAGCCACATGCAACTATTTAAATTTTGACTAAAATGTAAAATTATATGCTTCAGTTATACTAAATACCAAATGTTTGACCCAAATTGGCTAGTGGCTGATTTTATGGATGATACAGAAAACAGTTTTAAGAATAATTAAGTTACCATTTATGTATCCAAGAACTATCATTATTATTACTAATACTAGTTGTGGTGCTATGGGTTAGACCCAAGAGTTATAAGACTTGTTTGTAACAATTAGGTAACAATACTTCAAGCAACCCATCAAGTACTATATGTTATTGCTCAGCGTCAGTTACATTCATTCCCAATTAGTATTAGTATTATAGGAACCAACTGAAATATAAGTGTAAAATGAATAAGAGATGTTCTAAGTTGGATGTTTCAGAAGGCATAAATAAAATTCTATCACTTTTAAGTTAGTAGAGAATTAGAAAAACAAAACAAAAAAACAACCCTCAAGGTAAAAAGAATTCTCCCTAGCTTTCCTTCCTGGTAAAAGGCATTTATAAAGCAAGCAAAAATAGAGATAATAGGTGATAAATCATAAGACTTAGGAAGAAAGATGGCTGATAGTTGTAATCCACAAAACCAAAAACACATGATTGTCTTACAAAATGTGCATATGTGTGTGTGTGTGTGTGTGTGTGTGTGTGTGTGTGTGTAATTTTGTTTATATTATGTATCTATTTTCTTTAGAATGTTTGATTTTAAAATATGTGACATATATGTACTAATTTTTAAGATTAATTGGGCATAGGAAATAGTTCAGGTAATGAAGTGCTGTCTGTGTGAGCATGTCAATCTCAATTCAGACCTCAAAGCCAAGTTGGTGATGACATGTGTTGCTGTCTCAGAAGTGGGAAGGAAGAGACAGGCAGATCTTGAGGCTTACTGGGCCCCTGTCTACCTTACTTGGTGTGTCCCAGGCCCGTGAAAAACTCTTTGCCTCTTTGCTCAAGAAAATATTCACAGAAGAATGACTCTTGATGACACATACATGCACACCAAGGTGCATCAGTGTACACACACACACACACACACACACACACACACACACACACACACACGTCTTTATGACTGAATTGGTCAACTGTGGACTACACTATACATATTGAACAACAGGTTTTCTAGTACCCATAGAAGAATTGTAAACACATGTTATATGTTATTACTAGAAGCTTTTTTTCATAATGGCTTTTGTCTTTTCGAGGGAGGAGAGGAACATAATGTGGATTTAGGAAATTTCAGATTAAGATGTAAATACGCATACATATATCTCACACCTTCCACATTGCACAATAAGATGAGGATGAAATCATGTATGGATGAAGAAAGGGTACAACACTTAAGGTCAGCCTACAAGCATTTTAAAAGTGAAGTGATATTCCCAATGTCCCTTATACTGAAATTGAAAGCTCTGTGTAAGTCTTCTGGGATTTACAATTACTCTTCTAAGTCAGAATATTTTTATTTCATTGATTCATTTTTTAATTCACCAAGGAGTACTTGAACCTATTTTAAAACCCAATGATACAGAAAGAGGTGTGAGTTGTAAAAGAAACGGATGTCTGTGTACAGGAGTTTTGCACTCATTATAAATAGTGATTAGTTAATTTCATAAATCACCTTTAAACATTAGACCATAGATTTAATTAAGAGTAGACTACAGACCTGTCAGATGCCATTAGAATGCCCACAGTAGGATAGTAATACATTTCCAAGTATCTTGGAAAACATAATGCTTTACACTGAAACAAAACTTATTATAATTTTATACAGAGGTTCCCCGTACAACCCATAAATAACCCAAAGTTCAATACAATACAACAGGCATTGATTCAACACAAATGTGTTTCTTTCTAAGTATATACCAGAAAGTACAAAGGCAAGTCACAACCCCTTCGGGTACATATTATTAATGGAACTCAGAGTAATTTCTGTGGGGAAATCAAAACAGAATCAGCCTTTCTTCCTGAATCAGAAAAGGTTTGGTGGATGAACATGATAGTATCTTGTTATAAGAGTAGTTGTTTTGTTTATTGAGTAGAGATTAAAGTACAAAATAAAATGTTTGTGGGCAGCCACTAGCCTCAAATGGAGACCTTTCACAATGAAACTAAATGGGTTTCATCAGGGGGAAAAAATGTATAATCAGGAGTCAGTTACCCCTACATCAGTAAGTGGTATGTACTCAGGAGGAAGAGTGAGGCGTGAGTTTAAGGCCCAGGGTAAGAGACTCTGTGTCCCATTGTTCGGGGAATTACCTCCGCTTATGAGTCAGTGCTTGGTAATGGGAAGCAGGAGTAACTAAACAATTATTTATAGAAAATGACTCACATATTCTAATAGCACAGTTTATGTACTGCTGAACTGTTTTAAAACAGACACATTCTGGGTAATTTATCTGATTCCTTCATAGATTTTTGGCCAATGTAGTTCACAATACTGTGAAGTCACAATATTATGAACTTGGTTGTTTTCTTTTTTTTTTTTCTTTTTTTAACCAAGGCTCAATTTACTGCTTATACTGGGTTGTTGTTTTATTTACGCTCCTCCCATTTTACTTTAATGTCATAAGCTATGAAGAATTGAAAGTAAATCAGAGATGACAAGAGAAGGCAAAGAGCATTTCAAATACTATCAAAGTATATTTACAAAATAAATTAAATCAACCACTATGAATATAAACATACAGCACACTGCCACAAAATATATATATGTAAAGTATGATTCATTAATAATAGAATGTTTGTGTTGTGATCAGCATTTCATCTGATATAAAATGTACAGCCCTTAGCATAGAGTAAAACATGCAACCTCAGGAAATGATTCAATTTGGATCGCTGATCTTGTGCAACTGCATGCCAGTCTTCAGCATGTAGTATGTTTTCCTTCCAGTTGAGCATGTATTCTACCTGTTGCAAACTCACATCGTCAATGCTCTTAGACCTTGTTATCTTTCAAATTAATCTTGTTAACTTTTATATTTATATTTGCTATTTATTTTTATCCAAATATATACAGTAATTGTAGCAGCCATCGGGTTGGCTTGGCAAAATTTATCACAGTCAAAGGCATATATAATTATCAGACTTGGCTTTATCAACCTATGGCATTTTAAAACTCTTATTCATTGATGCTATGCCACCTGCTCTGCAGAATTTTTGTTGCTTCTGCAACAAATGAGTTACAACTTCATCTTCCTTTAAAAAGTGCAGGCACGACATCATAATTCTCTAATCTGATACGGTAATGTGTGTGTGTGTATGTGTGTGTGCGTGCACGTGTGCGTGTGTGTGCTCATGCGTGTGCACGCACACATGTAATATGTGTACAGAGGCTCACAGAGGTGTGAAGAGGGTATTACATCTCCTATAGCTAGAGTTACAGGGGTTGTGAACTACCCAAGGGTGTGCTGGAAACTAAACACAGGTCCTCTGCAAGGTCAGCAAGAGTAATAATGGCTGAGCCATCTGCCTCACCCCCTCTTGTAGTATTTTATAGCATACTATCATTATATCTCATAGTTGGCCTCTGTAGCACACTTAGCTCTCCTTTGTTGAAAGGAAAACATGACTTCCTCTGCAATAGTATGTATCTGATCCTTTCAATGTACATATCAGGTGGCCTCCAAACCTATACAATCAGTATTGGGGTAAATAAATATATACAAACACAAATGAAATGGATACTAGGTTCTTAAGGTCTAAACCATGACAGACATATACTAGCTGACTACTTTCTAGTCCATTTGTCTCATTGTTGTGCTCAACCAGCACCACAGGACATACTACTCCTAATTTCTTTTCTTTTTGATTTTCTAAAAGCTAATTTCCCAATTATTTCTTGAAGCCTTGCTTTTGGGGGACAGACCTTGAAATGATTTTTTTCAGAGACACTAGTAATATTGTTTATGTGCAATAATAATTTTGGTCAGGTTTATTATGTCCATAATTCCATCATTCAGAAAGCAGAGGCAGGAGAGCCACCAGTTCAAATTTATACTGAGCAACATAGCAAGGCCCAGAGCAGCCTTGGTTGTTAGGCAAACCACATGTCAAAAAATAATGGTTGAAATTATTGGTGCTCAGTTTGTAAAGCTCATATATTCTGTATATAGGAAGTTCATTGCTTATTGTCATTATTGGCAATTTTAAAGTAACAAAATATTTGGATACCTGAGTATTCTATTCTAAAAAGTTAATGATCACAAAGCCAAGAAATAAGGTGATATATATATATATATATATATATATATATACATATATATATATTGTCCATAAACACACATATATAAACAAATGTACAATTTAAAGGATATTTTCCATTATTTATTGAGATATTTTTAGTTGTAAATTAAAGTTTTAATGTCAAATGTAACTTAAATTTAGTGTTGAAAGATGATATATGCAAAATGAAATGAGTAACACTGCAACACTAGAAGCCACAAAAATAAACAGCAAACAAAAATATTCTAAAAAGCATCATTTGTTTTTATAACATGATATAGAAAATGACTTTCCTTTAAACAAAAATATTTCCAGATTTTAAAATTCCATTTTATATCTTTGTCTATTATAAATTTTATGACATATTTGTAAGGTTCCTAACAGATAAAGCTCAGTTGTATGAAAAACAAATGACAGTATAGAAGAAAAGAAAATTATATAAAATAAAAAACTGTGATTGTTTTAAGTCATCAAATTGAGACTTTTGGCATGACCTATAGTTGGAATTGATTTTAAAAATAAAAACAATTGATCTGGAAAAAGATATGTAAATGGTTAATACAAATATGCATTATTTAAAGCTAAGATTATATACAAACTGAGATGAAGCAATTAGTAAGAAAAAATTCATTCTACTATTTATTCCAGAGAAAAGCTAGTCCCAAATTTTTAAACTGCATGTATAGAGTAAATCAAATCCATAAAACAATCAAGATATTACTGACTTAGAAGAATCTGGAAATAAGTTATAAAAATTTTTGGACCAATAAACGAAACTCAAATTTAGAAACTCTTTAGAGGCTGAAATCTTATAGCCCATTTATTCATCCTCCATATATTTACTGTTTAAGATGTATAAGCATTAAAAGAATACATGAAAAATAAAGCATGGACTTTGCCCTCAAGGGGCTTACAGTCTAGTATGGAAAATATAAATAAACAGACTGATAGCTATAACATAAGTTAGAAAGTGATGGGTCATGAGAAAACTTAGATAATATACTATGGAATTTATTAACATCCACAGACAGTCTTTCTGTAGTCTCTAAGCATGGATTAAAAACAGACCAATGATCCATTTCAAAACTAAATGTCAAATTTTGTGAAACCATTAATGAAAAATCCAAAATGTCGATATTAATGCTACTTAATTCACTATCCATCAGTTCTTTAGAACGGTCAACCCAAATTAGCAACCCATTATTGGTAGTATTGTGTCATTGTTTATAAGTAGACACAGGCAAAATATCTTCATAAGCAGGTCTGAAGTGATAATTTCAATACATTGAGGCCTCCCATACTCATGACACATTACTTTCTTGCACAGAAATTGGCTTAGTCAGATTAAAGAGTTGAAGAATTCCTCGATGGCTCAAGTGTGCTCCAAGGAAAGCTAGAAGGTTGTACAGTTAACTCCCAGGGTGTAACTCTAAACCATACAACCTACTACCTCAACCCGGATGCACACAGCTTCCAATGTGGCTTCAAACTCCTTATCATATCTTCAGTCAGCTCCTCCAAATATGGCGGCCAAATACCTAAGGGCTTGGCAAGGCTGTCGATGGAATATTCTAGCGGTTTACCAGTCAACTTCAATTGTACCTTACGGCACTACCCTAATCTCTTGTGTTTGTGGTATAGGTAACATAAACCACTTTCTGACCGTCTTGTTTGCCACACTTCACTAGCAGTGAGTAAATTTAAAAGTCAGTAACATTAGGCCTCAATTTTGAAGAGAAACAAGCTCAATAGCAACATAAAAATCTGCCTATAGACTTTGCTCTGCTGTGGAAGTGGACAAGGTGCATTAACTAACAGACAATGTGCTGAAGTTTCTCAGCAACAGCTATTTCGGTCTTGCTCAAAGCCAGCTATTAAAAAAACACCAATCTTTTGAAAGCAGTTTATTGCACTTGAATTCAGCCTGGAATGGCTGTGCTACAAATAATTCCAGAAAACCAACAATTAAAGTTTGCCTTGTAAGACACACAAGGATTAGTATATAACATGAATAACAAATATGATTGTTTTAAGACTATGTAAAAAAAATAAAACTGGTGTGTTATCAGGAATGTACTGAGAATGGAATTGACCCGCACTCTATATGGTATTTTGTCAGATTACCACACTGCCACAGACCCATAGAAGCGAGCTTGTGCGTCCACATCACCACAAGATCGGATCTACGGGTTTATGTCAACGGGCATCATCTCACATGGACTCTGCTAATGCAGCATTTGTTCTAAACATCTAATGAGATTAGGGGATGAAAATAATATTAATATTTTGGTGTAAATATTCTATAGGCTGTACTCTCAGGATGCATATTCCCAGTTAAAGACCTTCATAAACCCACTAAACACAGGTTTATAAACATGAGGATTAGAAAGTAGTTTTTCAAGTTCATTTCCCCCACCCCTTTTTTGTAGATTGCTTTTGTTTTAATTGTGAATATTTTAACGTTGTTAAACTGTTCTAATTAAGAATTCATATATGGATATATAAATTATACTATTTTAAGACATGGATGTAGTGCTATGAGTCTACAATTAAAAATAAATAAATTATTAAATTAATTTTATATGCATTAGAGTCCTTGTATTTATTCACATAAAATCTTAGTTATGATTTTAAGGATGTATAGAACATTATAGCTTTTGTAAAACAAATGAGATTTGGTTGACTAGGTAAAGAACACAAAAATTACAAATCCTAAATATATACACATACGTGTGTGTGTGTGTGTGTGTGTGTGTGTGCGCGCGTGTGTGTGTGTGTGTGTGTGTGTGTGTGCGTGCGTGTGTGTGTGTATTCAGTTGGGATGAAACTAGACTTTACAGTATAGAAAAAACTGTATCTGAAAACTAAAATCAATGACATGATAAGTGTGTAATTCTTGCTATCCTGTACTGCTTGTATTCATTTGTACCACATCAAAGATGATATAGTCTCTTTCAACAAAATATATTTAAATTTGTTTTTCCCCAAAATTATATCCTTTAAAGAAAACATACATTGTTTATAACTCTCTTGTGTTCAACAGGTTGAAATGAAATAAATTATTCTTAATCTTGTGAACTTTCAGACTGTAAGGGAGGAAGCCAGTGAGCACACATTAAACCACTTATATGCACTTTTTAGAATTCTAAGCTCATCTGCCGCAAAATTATAAGTTGCACAATTGTTAATCATTTCAGTCATATAAAAAATGACTTAGCTTTTCTTAATTATATCTTCATTGTGAAAAATAATACTGCATAGTAATTACTTCATGATTTGGCATTTTTTGAAATAAATAAAAATAGAATGTATTTTATAGAGTTTAATACAGATAATTTGGTCTACATAAATTTTCACCATTATTTATTTTCAAATCATTCTCCTATTTATTAAAACTATAGTAAATAATCAACAATCATGCATTCAATTTTAGTGAAAGTATTTCATCATATATTATACATTTCATGAAAAAAAGAGGAAACACTGGTTGTAGATTTTATTGCTTTGGCTTTATTGTCTCATTAGACATATGAAAAAGATTGAAAAGAAAGCTACGAGTTTATACCTGTCTCCCAGACTGTACTTCCTTTTATATGGTATAACCACTGACAATATATTTTTTCTCATTAAATAGCTTCCTATTCAACCAACTTGTACCTGTGCTGTATGAGTCAGTAAACACACATGTACTCAGAATGATGGTAACTGGGCATCGATCACAAACCAAACAAAAAGGTTCACAAAGGCAAGTCATTCTGGAAACTCTTGAAAGAAACCCCATCAATGAAAATGCCAATTGCTAGCTCAGAGTAATTTTCTCTTGAAAATATTGTACGTTAATTACACTTTACATTCATGCCTTATTTTTTTTTTTTGCTTTTTTTTTTTTTTTACCTGAGATGATTTTTCTCCTATGGTCATTTTCTTTTCTTCTCATATCCACTTTAAATGTTCCCCTAAAAGAACCACAAAAGGAAAATATCAGACAACTGCTACCTACGAGGAACATCTGTATGAACTGGATTGGGAGAAAGAAAGTAGATGGCCGAGAAGACGGCACAATGTCAAAATGGGGGAAACCCTTAAAAGTATCTTTCTTAAGGCTTGGCAGAGTCTGAGGGCCCCACCCCAGGATACTCATATGACACAGAAATACACTCTCAGCTTGCATTTATGTGTTCATTTTGGTTGGCGTTGCTTTCACAGTAACAGTTTGAAAGTGAAAGGAGATGTTTCTTAAGGAAGCAGCCTAGGTTCTGCACAATGGAGCAGTGAAAGCTGAAAGGGGTTTGGATTTGGCATGGAGCTTAATAAGATAATTAGGAGTGTGGAGATTAATGGTTCCTAAAATAACATTTAAAATAATGTTTTTTAAACTAAAGGATCTTGAAACATGAAAACAGGTTTCTCAATATTAATTAAGCCTTTCAAAGTTGGCTTTCCTCTAACACATTGGAGGAACAAGAGGTATTTTCTAAATAATTAGTGAACAATAACCAATAAAGTCAACAAAACATTTCATGCAAATGTTATCTATATGTAAGGTCTGTGTAGCACCTCATAAATCTTTGCCAAATAGCCAAAAAGAAGACAGACTTAGCCGGCTGTATAGTATTTCTCTTTGTTTATCCTGTTTCTGATATCACAAAATATGATTTTAATAGCATAACAATTTTCCTAAACTTTATTTCTCATGTATTATACTACCATATTAATTCTTACTATGAAGATTATAACTTTGATACACACTGCATATTCCAAAGCATTTTCTCTTTTCAGAATCTTTTCCTACATTTTTAGGAACATTTTTAATTAAAAAATTAATAAAACTGTAATAGAATATATCATCTACTCCTTTCCCACCAAACCAGTAAAATCTACATTTTGTCACAAAATGTTTAACTTGCTTAGCAATTTCCCTCTACAAATAGACAAAATAGGAATGCAATGTGTTCACCTGAGCTTGCACTTAAAACAAGTTTGTACAGACTTTCTCCACTGAAACAGTGAAGGGCAGCTTCCAACACTTTGCAACTGCTCTAGGGCAAATTCTTTTTCCATGTATTTTTAGAAGTAGAATTATTAAGGAACAAACTATTTTGTACTTAGCAACTGAGTATACGCAGCAACTGAGAATACGACCTTCCTATCCCCACTTCTCTTCTATTGCAATCCTTGTAAGTAACTCCCCATAAACTCATTTTGTTTAACATTATTTGGGCGCATTTTTCAAGCAAGATCTCTTTTCAGAACTTAGAGAAGTTTCTTCTTTTGCATTTCAAATTATGAGTCACAGAAAAGATTTGACTTCCCATGCTACTGAATTCTAAACTCTTTACTTTGCGTAAATTAAACCTGGACACAGCAATCACAGAGACCACACTGCTGTCTCACCAAAATGTCCGTGCACAAGAGCAGGAGCATATTTCTAGAGAGTTTTCTATTTTTCAGTTTAGTGTCTATGCTAATGATTAGAGTAAGAAAGTGAAAGAAACACAGTGTAAAGTGAGTGGTGAGTTAATCAGAGTAAATGGAAAGTGCAAAGACGCCGATTTATGTAACAGAAAGCATAAAAGCAAACAACAAAACTTATACCTGATACGAAAGTGCGGGTTCACCAAGTGCAACGTACTGCTCTTAGGCCACAGTTTTTGAAATAACCATAAAAAAGCAAAGAAATAAAAACAAAGAAGGCTCATTTGGTGGTGTTGCCTTCAGAACTGCTCTACAAAGCCCGATGTCTCAGGAGTTAGACAAGCCAAAGTTTGCTGCTTTTGGTTTGCTTTGGTTTGAGTTTTTGTTTGTTTGTTTGTTTTGTTTTCAAGCAGGCGCATCTCATCATTATCATTATTTTTCAGCACTCTTGCATGTACTGAGAAGTTCTGGGTTTTTGTGTTGTTTGGCTTTTTGCTGTTTCTTCGGGGCTCCTGCTATTTCTCAGCAAAGGAGGGCTTGTCGTCATTCTCTTCCTTCTCCGTATTCCAGGCACAAAGCACTGCACCGAAGCTGGACCAATCCTTGCCATCAGCTGGCAGCAGAATGGTAGACGGTGGGAGAGACCCTGAATCCTTCCAGGCTGGGCTGACTTGAGAAATGAGAACTGCACACGTTTGACTCCCGAACCGAAGGGGTGAAAAGGCTGGGTGCCAGTTTGCTACTCGGCTGAAATGATCTCATGTTCACTGCTCTGTCGTCCTGTTCGACCAGTTCAAATGCCTGTTCATTATAAACCAAATACATACATAAATAAATAACCCAACTACTTGGATTCTTCAGTAACCGAAAAAAAAAAGGTATTAACATAAAATTTTAAAAAAATCAGCAGCAGTCAGAAGAGGAGGGGGGAAAGCACATATAATTTTAGGATTCACTTGCTATGCCTCAATATTCTGTTATTATTTTCCTTTTTTTCTCTCTCTTTCGAGATAAGCAGCAGAATTTATCAGGCGTGAAAGGGACAGCCTCCTGGTGGCCTGCCAAAAACCCAGAATAAAGGCGAAGTTGTGCTTCATAGCTCAGTTGCTTGCTGAGTCTGGCTAAAGTCAAGTATTAAGATCCACCATTTTCTGATCCTTGCTAGAAAAGAAGAAAAAAGTCAGGCCCGCTGCTGCTTCCAAGTCTCCGTTGGCACCATCACAAAATCTCAGTCGTCAGGTCACGTGATCCTCTGCCAAATGTAGAGTGAGTGCATTCCCATCAACCATTCTGCTGATACTGCGAAGGCAGCTATTGTCTCGTTTAGACCCAAAGTTCAGCCCACTCTTCATTGAATTAGCTGAAAAACGCATCACCTTTGGGGGCTGGGAGTCATGGTAACGTCTACCTGGCAAGCTGCCCACTTTTTCTGCCCATCAACCAGAGATGGGATTGTGCTGCCTAACGCAGTGATGACTTGGAATGTGAAGAGTCGTCCAAAGTGAATCTAATTCTTGCAACGCCTGTTTCATTTGCACAGAAAACTCTGCCTTGTAGTTAGGGGAGGAGAGGCGTGGGGGAATCTTTCCTACCAAAAGTAGCAAATAAAGGTCTGAACATGCCTACTTTGCAACTTTATTTCTCAACACACCCAAACGGCTCTCAAATGAGAAGACTGAACACCCTGTGAGTTTTCTTCATTAAAGGCATCTCTGTTTTCTTTACCGTGAATACAAGCCCAGAACATTTGTTTTACTCTCTCACTTTAAGACTTCAAAACAAAACAGAACCTCAGAGTTTTCTTTTTCTTTCTTTTTTTTGCATTTTTATTGCTTTCTGATTTTATCTAGCACCAATTTTGTACTACATGGCCACTAGCAACAGAGATGCATTATTGCTACCATCTCCAACAAAGTGGTCCCCTGAGAGGCTGGCTTGTCTCTTCCAGCAGGCAAATGGCTGCAATTGGGTCTTGTGATAATCCCCATCACTACCTAGCACAGCTGCTCTGCAAGTTTGCTGCGAGTGACACATGTGAGAAGAGCCTTTCTGTTCCCTCACTGGCTACGGTTTGCCTGTGTGGCATGAAAGATGTCTTTGAAAGGTGTAGCGAGTGTATCAACAGCTCTTAGGCAATAAAACTGCCTTCGCCTCCCTGGTGAGATTCCATTCCAGCATGCAATGAGAGTCCCCATGTACAAACATTTCCATATTTTCTAACAAAAGTGGAGTGAATTCAATCTGTGTTTCCTTAAGCAGGATCTAATGCCAAATAGGAGAGTAAGCCTTGCTAGTGTTTAAGGCAAAGATAGAACCCAATTTAAAAGATCTGTATCTTCATACTCCATTGTAAATTTTCTAGTGATTATATGTCTAAAGTAAATTATGTTCGCAAGACATCTAACATTACACTCAGTACCTAATCCGAAAGATAGATCTGCACCCTCTCCAGGAATACATACATTATAAATAATACTTGACAATTCAAACCATGACTTGCCTAAACATTAAAGGTGAAAGTCAGAGAACTAGGAAACCTCCTATCCGTGGCTTCAAGGGATATTTCCTTATTCATGAGGTCACTTCAGAGGTGCGGGGCTGAGTATCACATGCACATATGGGAAATGTCATGGTATCCTGCCTGTCTGTAATTGAAAATTGCATGCAGTTCTACACATCGAAACATGACCTTAAACATGTGCTGAATCTTTGCAATTACTTTTTCCTAGGCTGAAGAAATTCTGGGCAAATTTTGTCAGAGTCCTAACCACACACCTGAAGAGTTGTTGAGGGGAGAATTGTCCATGGCAAATCTATAGCCCCTGTGTTGTAAGACTGCACAAAGTAGGAAACATATAAAATGGAAAGTTTAAATTCCTAGTGACTGTTCTGTTTTGCAGCAATTAAGCACTAGTGTTTGGTACGCCTTGCAGTAGGCTCAGGGGAATAACAATAAGCCAAATGGATAAGACTCCCATGGGATGTCATTCAGTATCTACTTTGAAGTGAGAAAAGCTCACTACAAAACAGAGTGAAGCTAGTATCCAAAGGAAATTCATTACAGAGGGATTCTTCATGAAACAAGCAGGAAGAAATTGAAGAACGGAAGTAAAAGCATATTAAATATAAATTACAGATGGAAATGTTTCAGTCCAAAGCTTTCCCTTTCAATAAAAAAATCATTAATTGGTTTCTAGTACTTTATATGTTTACCTTGCATAAAGAAACTAATGGAGAAGTTGAATGGTGACCTCCCATTTCCAAAAGAAAGAAACAAAGGAAAAGGGAGAAATTTGAGGGAGAAATTTGCATTTAGGAACATTGAATAAACATGGGTTTTCTAATCTTCTACCGAATATCAATATCTCTAGAGAATAAAACAGATAGCAGGAGACTGTGACTTGAAGAGATAGCAGGAGGCTATAATAGAAGATGAGAAGATAGCAAGAACATTGGAGGCCCAGGAACTAAAGATTTTTGCTGGTGAGTTCCTTCAACTTTGCTTTTGTTAGGTCCCCTTAGTCATGTGTTCAGGAAAACAGTGGCCCACAAGGATGGTAATTGTTGGGACACTGCCATTGTCTATAGTCAAAAATCACCTAAAGAACTGTTGTCAAATTCAAACCCATACTTACAAATATAAACCTGAAGCCTAGATGCCACCAAGGTAAAATAAATTGCCCTGATGCCATTTTCCCAAAATCCTAGGAATAGTGTAAGACAAGTCTAAGAAAGAGAGTTACAAGAGGGCGTATTCAGGAAGGCAAACAAATAAAAACAAAGTGTAATCACACACACACACACACACACACACACACACACACACACACACACGTTGTAGAATAATCTTTTTGTACACTATGAAGATATGTCTTTGCCAAGGAGCTTTCTGATTGGTTTAATAAAAAGCTGAATGGCCAATAGCTAGGCAAGAGGTTGTTAGGCAGAACTTCCAGGCAGAGAGGAAAAAAGAGGAGATGAACCTAAGGGAGGGAGAAACACCAAAGGAGACAGACACAAAACAGGAGGTACAAGATGGAAGAGAGGTAAAAAGCTACAAGACAAAATGTAGATAAATAGTAATGAGTTAATTTAAATTATAAGAGCTATTGTCACAAGCCTAAGCTATAGGCTGAGTTTCATAATTAATAGTAACTCTCTATGTCATGATTTGGGGGCTGGCAGCCTAAGAAAGCCTGCTACACACTGACATGCACACACACACACAAGAATCCATGATGAAAACCATTGATTTCACACTAACCTAAAAAGCTGTTGAAATAAAAACACAAATATATAACATAAATCTCAAAATATTAACAGCTGAAATCACACAGAGGTGATACATTTGTTTGTTTAAATATTTATTCATTTCAGACAGTCTTGCTATGCACTTAAGCTGTCTGCAAATTCATAATCCTTCTGCCTCTATTTTTTGACTATTCGGGTTTCAAGAGTACATCATTAGACCAAGATTTCACAAAGGTTTTGTTGTTGTTTTTCAAGACAAGGTGTCTCTGTGTAACAGCCCTAACTGTCCTGGAATTAACTCTGTAGACCAGACTGACCTCGAACTCATAGACATCTACCTGACTCTGCCTCCGGAGTGCTGGGATTAAAAAAGACATGCAGCATCACTTCCCAGTGTGGTTTTTGTTTTATTTATTTATTTATTTTGCTAAAAATGCTCTCAAACTAGACATCAATTGATATGAAAGTACTAAGCTGTTTCCAAATACTTTGAAAACACAAGAACTGGGCCTAGCTTGAGAGTCCTGTTGAAGAAGGGGATGAGGGATTGTACCAGTCAGTGGGGTCAAGGCCATGACTGAGGAACCTGCAGAGACAGCTGACCTGAGCTCTTGGAAGCTAACAGGACCTACAGCTAGGAAGCTTGTATGGAACCAACTTAGTCCCTCTACATGTATATTACAGCTGTGTAGCTTGGTCATTTGTGGGACTCCTCGCAGTATGATCAGGACCAGTCTCTGGTACTTGAGCTGCCTATTGGGAACCCATTCCCTATGGTGGGATGCCTTGCCCAAACTTGATGCAGGGGGAGGAGTTATGTCCTGCCTCAACTTGATATGCCATACTTTGTTGACTCCCATGGGAGGCCTGCCATGGGGAAGGAACTGGAGGAGAAGAGAGAAGGGAAACTGTGGTCGGTATGTAAAAGTAAATGAAAAAATATAACAATGAAAAAGAAAGTCAAATACATGCTTAAGTAATCTATGGTTACAGAGGAAGTCTTAGCTAAGACAAATAAAAAGAAGCCATACAAACATAATAGAAAGATAGAAAAACTGAAATTGTACCATATAAAAATTTGTGGGTTGCCTCTATAATAATGTTCAGATGGAAATTAATAACAGTATCTGTGTATACATTGAAAATATCTCAAATCCACAATCCACACTTGAACCTCAAAACCCATAATAATAACCTAAGTAGATATGGGAAGGAAAAATTAGTGTAAAGGAATAAATTTAAAAACAGAAAAATAAAGTCAATGAAATAATATTTGGGTTCTTTTATGGTACTCATAAAGTTGACACAACACTTGGAAGGCTGGAAAGACAGAATATCCAAGTCATCAATATTAGAAATGAAACAAGGGAATGAACTCCAGATACCAAAAGATAATAAGGGAAATTTACAAACCACATGAAGGCAATTATTGAGGTGATAGGATTATTTCTTGTAACTGGGCAGCAAGTATTTTTAACTGCTTAGCCATTTCTCCAGCAAAATAAAACTGATACACACACACACACACACACACACACACACACACACACACACACACACACACACACACTCATATATCTTTAAAGATGTTCAGGAAGTTGAATTTATAATTTAGCAGTTTCCTCGAAAGACATTGTTCAGGCCCAAATGGTTTCCATGGACAGTGCTAAACAATACTGATAGATTTAACAGACTTAACACCAACTCTATAGAACTAGTTTGATGAAATAAAAAGTAAGGAAAGACTTTCCTTCATTTTCCAAAACTATTATCCTTATTTTACATCCACATGATAAATCTCTAAAAAGAAAACTACAAACCAACAGCATTAATGAAAATAAGCACAAAAAATCCTTAGCAAGCTTTAATCAATTTTAATTAATCAAGACATAAGAATACTATATATCACATAAGGAGATGAAGTTTATTACAAGAATGCAAGACCTACTGAAACAAAAACACAGAATATAATTATAGCATTAGAAGGCTAAATAACAAAACTCAAGTAATACCATTTGACAAACGAGTATCTTTCAATGCATTCTTTACAAACAAATCTAGGGAAAGAAAAACAGCCTTTAACTTGATTAAGGTTTCTAAAATAATCACAAAATGCCTTTTTGCTAATATTATATTTATATCTGATGATAAAAACCTAAATAGTGTTTCCCTTAAGTTTAGAATCAAGGAAAGGTTGCTCAGGTCCCAAACACCAATTCAATAAAATAAATTTATAATTTACAGCTAGAAAAAAAGAAAACCAGGAGAGTGAGTGTGAGATAGAGGAGGAAATGAGGAGAGAGATGGGTAGATAGGAGGGATCGAGCAGAGATAAAGAACCAGAAACACAAAATAAACAGAAGTAGATACAAAATCATAAGAATGAAGGTTGGTCCTTTGTCCCTCCTTCTGTATTGGTCAGCCTTCCCTCTCCCCAACTGGAGTTCTCTCCCACTTCAAACTTGCCTGTACCTTCATCTTCACTACCAAGCCTCCCATCCCATCCTACGGCCCCTTGCTTCTTTCTTGGTTTCTGTGTTTATTTCATGTTGCATAATTAGATCTGAGGATTTGCAGCAAGGAACCACGGATCAGAGAACATATAGTTTTTGCCTGTCTGGGTCTGGGTTATCTCACCCAATATAATCTTTTCTAGGTCTGTCCATATACCTGCAAATTCATGATTTCATTTTCTTCACAGCCGAATAACGTCCCATGTATATATGTACCATATTTTCAATATCTATTCAAAACATCTAGGTCATTTCCATTTCCTGGCTAATGTGTACAGAGTATTGATGAACATTGTTGAGCAGCTAAGGATGTGGAGTCCTCTGGGTATATGTTAAGGAGTGGCATAGCTGAGTCATATGGCATTTTCATTTTTAGTTTTATGAGGATTCTCCATATTGATTTCCAGAGTGGCTGCACCAATTCACATTACCACCAAAAGTGGAATGAGGGTTCCTCTTTCACCACAACCTCACCAGCATTTGTTGTCTTTTGCTTTGTTGATGTTAGCCACCCTGTCTAAAAATTTTGCATCGAGTGATAACCACTTTAGAAGTATTTCTTAATCATTTTTTTATATTAAGAATTTTCTATTTAGGTTCCTACCCCATTTTTTAATTGGGTCATTTGAAAATGTCTCTAGGAATCATTTACTTTATAGTTATCTAAAATTTTACACAATACATACATGTGTGTATGTATGTATGCATATAAACACACACACACACACACACACACACACACACACACACACACACACACACACCTTAAAGGAAGTTAAGCCACTTGAGTTGACAATGTTCTACACAAGAACCATAGACTAACAACATCTCCAATACAAGGCAGAAAAAATTTCCTTTCAATGGTTGGTCTGAGTGATCCAAGTGACTTGAAAAATAGTATATATAGATTATTGATGTAGATACATAAAATTATTCAGAACTTTGTAACTTTATATACATTCAAAGAATTAGATGAAACAATACCTGTATGAGTAGATTATAATAGGAGGAATTACTATTTGTGATTTCAAAGCAGATTATATAGTAGTATATTATTCTAATATTTTACCAATAGATGCAACATAAGCTATAATAACAAATTCAATTATTGATTGTAATTTTACCAATAAAGACTATATGGCATTGTGGAAAAATAGATGCACCAGATTAAAGAGGAGAAAAAAAAGTGAAGAAAGACAAAAAATGTAAAATGAAAGAATGACAGTTATTTCATAGCATAGGGAATGGCAAATTAGACATGGACTAGTTAACACAAACAATAAAAGACAGAAAGAGAACTTTGATCTATCTTCCACTCCTTTAACTAAAAAGCAAAGATTAAATATAAGACAAAGTACATAGAATTTGCAAAGCTAAAATAAAACCAATACCTTTAAGATTTGTGGTTAGGTAAGATTCATAGAATCCACACAAAAATTAACATACAAGAATGTGGAAAATCTCATGTGGCCCAACCTTAGAAAGAATTATGGGCAACTGAGGAGTGCTGAGTGCAGAAACAGTCTTCCTCAAGGTTGATTATTGCCCACAATTATTGGTTATTCAAAACCAAGTGCCCAGCTCTAGGTAAGTGGTATAGATATAGATAGATATAGATATAGATATAGCTATAGCTATAGCTATAGCTATAGCTATAGATATAGATAGATATAGATATAGATATAGAAGTGTGTGTGTGTGTGTGTGTGTGTGTGTGTGTGTGTGTGTGTAATAATAAAGAAAAGGAAGCCACAAATTTGATTGAGCAAAAGCAAGAGGAGAGACATTGGAGGGTTTGGGGATGGGTTAGAAGGAAGAAGGATAAAATGACGCAATTATATTTTGATTTCAAATAAACATTTTAAAAAGAGAAATTGATTCAGTGATCCATGAAATCAAACATTTTTCATTTCCTAAAATGATCCATTAAGAATTTGAAAATGTAAACAGCTGATTCTAAGAAAATGTTTTTCAAGCCTCCTATTCAATGAAGCACCAGATTCCCAAAAGACGAAGTTACTTCACACCTCAGTAAAAACACTAATTGAAAGGAAAAGGTAGAAAAGAATTGAGCAAATTTCCACCTCCAAAGACATGCAGATACTGATAAACATACCAAGGCAGTTTGAAAAATATTAGCTATCAATAAAATGAAAAGCAAAACCCCAGGGAGATGTCTCATGTTTGTTAGAACAGGTGAAAGAAAACAGTTTTAGCACTAAGAGGAAACTGAAGAGCTTCCATGCTGCTCATAGGAGAGAAGACTGAAGGCACACACTCTGAGATGGTTTAGCGTATAACTAACTTTTTTTTTTTTTTTTTTTTTTTGGTTTTTGGAGACAGTGTTTCTCTGTGTAGCCTATCCTGGCACTCACTCTGGAGACCAGGCTGGCCTCGAACTAACAGAGATCCGTCTGCCTCTGCCTCCCGAGTGCTGGGATTAAAGGCGTGCGCCACCAACACCCAGCTAGCACATTCTTTTAAGATCCAATACTGGGGCTGGAGAGATGGCTCAGAGGTGAAGAGCACTGACTGCTCTTCCAAAGATCCTGAGTTCAATTCCCAGCAACCACATGATGGCTCACAACCATCTACAATTCAATCTGGTGCCCTCTTCTGGCCTGTAAGTAGAATAAGTATTTCTAATAAATAAGAATCCCAGAGAGGCAGAGGCAGTTGGATCTCTGTGAGTTCCTGTAGACCAGCGTGGTCTACAAGAGCCAGTACTGGACAGCCTCCAAAGCCACAGAGAAATCCTGTCTCGAACCCCCCCCCAAAAAAATCCAATAATGCAGCAGCATGATACCTAGTCTAGTAATAGCAGACTCCACAAGGTTGTCCTCTACCCTCCACGGGCACACAGTGGCAGGTGTGCGCCCACAGACACGAGTCTCTCGTGCTCATATAATAACAATAAAATCAAAAACTTGTGTGACCTGCAATGTGAAACCTGGTTATTTTTCTTCCCCACGGAAGTGAAAATTTAGGGGCTGGAGAGATGACTCAATGGTTAAGAGCACTGCCGGCTCTTCCAAAGGTCCCGAGTTCAGTTCCCAGCATCCACATGGTGGCTCACAACCATCTGTAATGAGATCTGGTGCCCTCTCCTGGCCTGCAGGCATACAAGTAGTCAAACACTGTATACATCGTTAAGTAAATAAATCTTAGAAAGAAAGGAAGCGAAAATTTATGTTGACACAAAAGCCTGAATGCTTACACAAGCTATACTCGCTACAGTCAAAAAACTAGGACGCCCAGACATTTTTCCAGCTGATGACTTATTAAAGTGAACTGGCATATCTTTACAATGGAAGACGATTCAGCTATAAACTTAGGAACAAACTAATAATGCATTCAAGCCTAGAGGGTTTCGAGACAGTTCCATTGGGTGTAAGATAGCAAAGGTGAAAGTTATTCTCTATAATTGAATTTCATAGAAGTGGCAAACAAAAACAGTTAAAGCCTTATGGCTAGGGTAGGAGGAACACAGGGATATTTAAGAGCAACGCAAGGAATCTTTAGAAAACCGGCCATAGCTTCCTTATATCACTGTACTGTAATGATTTTCAAAACCCCACCAGTGAGGGAATAACAATACGCCGTATACCTCTTTTCACTTTGCAGAGTATATTAGAGTCCTCAGCCACCTCAAAACAAGCAGTTGGAATCTTTTAAAAAGTAACTCATCCAAAACAATAACTGCTTTACTTGTTATTTGAACTTGTTTGTGCTACTACTATTCAGAAACTGTCAATGAAACTGTATGTCTGCAGGTATAAGTTGCCCATTGGCTTTTTTGTGTCTGGGTGTGGAGGCAGGGGAATGAGGTTTCATAGATGTGCTTTTGAAGCAGTGCTCGAGACAGTTCAGCATGTCAGCTTGTGAGAATGTCCTCGTTCAGAAGACAGCAAAAGTCTCTAAAGGCATAATGATGGATGCCTCACAGATCTGTCCCGTGTGCTATTTATCCCAATTGCCTGGCTTTGCTTTTGAAACATAGAATTTGCCAGAACAATATACAAGTGAACTGAAAAGTGGCAGCCTTCTAGTAAGCGTTTCTTCATATACAACAAAGTTTTAAATTCATCAGACCTAATAGCATAACGCATAGTTCATGTTTTCAAACATGAATCAAAATAAAAACAAAACCAAAACATTACAATGAATCAACTATGCACAGAAGGATTTCAGTTTAGCCTGTGGAGTGCAGTCAGTGAGCACTGTCCTGAATTCTGGGGAGTGGTGTCTCACCATTCATGTCGCTTCCTTTGTCCTTTCATAAACACCTTCATTTCTGTATTTGCTAACTTTCCCATTGAAAGATTCCTGTTAAATGCTCTTGTTTTTTATTTTAATTTTTTATTTCATATTCACCGCAGTTCCCCCTCCCTCCTCTCCTTCCACTCACCTCCATCCCTACCCCTCACCCACCCCTCAGAGAGGGTAAGGCATCCCATGGAGTCACCTAAGCCTGGCATATCAAGTTGAGGCAGGACCAAGTCCCCCACCTCCGCACAAAGTTTGAGCAAGGTACAGATGCTCTCTTATCTCTATGTCGCTTTATCTTTGATGAGCAAAACAGAAGTTTTACGATAAAGTATAGAACTTGGAATCAAGGGGAAACCTGGGTAAAGTCATCTCACAGCGACCACCTTTTGCTTTCAAGGTCTTCATAGTTTTAGTGAGAAATAATGCTGCCTCTTACAGTGCTTCTTTGATCAGGTCTGACAATTATTAAAAATGAGTTATGGAAGAAAAAGTTGTTGAAGGTTCAGATTTATTTAGGATGGTTGTTTAACACAATGATACAGAGAACTGGAAGCAAGAATATGGCATGATGTAGTTACTGGGAGTGCTTGCATGAAAATAGACAGATGGGCAAGGGTGTCATAGGTAATGGGAAAAGAAGTAGCTGGTCACCATAAAAAGAATGAAATTAAACTGCTTAAAATGTGAAATCCATAAGAACACTTTTTTTTTTTTGGTTTTTTGAGGCAGGGGTTTCTCTGTGGCTTTGGAGACTGTCCTGGAACTAGCTCTTGTAGACCAGGCTGGTCTCGTACTCACAGAGATCCGCCTGCCTCTGCCTCCCGAGTGCTGGGATTAAAGGTATGCGCCACTAATGCTGGGCCATAAGAACACTTTTAAACATAGTAAGAAATCTAAAAGTCCAACATAAATGTCATTATGACTGTACTTTGTATATATTTCATATATATTTCAGAGTCCTAACCATCCCCTGAGATTGTATGTCCAAGGGTATGCTTTCAAAATGACTCTTATAAAACATACCCTTCTTCAAATCTTTAAAAATAGCATAAAAGACAATTTTTAATTTTTCAAAAATAAGAGTGTTGTTCCCCAAGAGAATAAAACTACACATTATTATTTAAATCACTTACATACTTTAGAGTTCCCAAACAATTATGTTTGGGATTTCTTTAGCAATTTAGAATGTTTATAACACCCTTAAAAACAAGCTGTCTTGGAATGATGCCCCAAACTAAAGTGCCCATCCTATGTTTCCTTACGATCTGTTAGATACCAACAGAGTCCCATTAGGAAATCATATTGTCATCTTACCATAAGGAAGAAACTATTGAAAACAATTTTAATATAAATGAAAATTATAAGTGAACACAATTTCTTAGAATACCTCTAATGTAATATAGGTTTAATAACTACTGACATAGTCTGTGTGCATGATTAAAAGCCATACTCAAATCTCTGTAGCAGGCATTTGCAAATGAAGTAATATTAATATTTTTGGCATTCCTCATGTATAAACACAATGGTAAGACTTTTTAATAAATTGGCTTGGTTGATAATTATGGAACTAGTTTCCCTAATTTTATTTTCATGAGTGCAAAGGAAATTCATGCAAATAAAGATTTCTTTCTAGTTCACCACCACCCATCATATGCTAAGGGAAAAAAAGCATGGTTACTAAGCAATGATGCAATAATGATATTTTAGGTAACCTAACTTTTTTTGGGTTTTTGAGACAGGGCTTCTCTGTAGCTTTGGAGCCTGTCCTGGAACTTACTCTGTAGACCAGGCTGGCTGGCTTCAAACTCACAGAGATCTACCTGCCTCTGCCTCCACAGTGCTGGCATTAAAGGTGTGCACCACCACCAACCAGCATAACTTAGTATTTTAATCACATAGCTAGCATGTATTTATAAATTTTTATTTTTATTCCAAAATAAAGAAATATTTAGTAAATAATTATCTATACATTAATATTTAGTAATAATTTTAAATATCCCCTTTGATTCTTTTTGCATATCTTGATATTTTCAGATCTAGAGATTTGCCTCTCAGGTAACTGGAAGACTCATTGGAGCCTAAAATTCACGGTTTAAGAATTGACTCACAAAACTCACTGCTATGAAACCACACAAAGCCAAATGTAATGATCTGAAAAACCCAATTTGATGTTTAGCACCAAATAATACATTAAAATTCATGTTGTAGATATTCTCTTCACATGAGATATTATGTATGTTTTAGTGCTATCTTAAGGATGGCATAACTCATGCAATGTTTAAAATAGATAAATTTACATAGTTAATGTTGACACAGAGAAGTTAAAGCATGTGAGGAGAGGACTCAGGTTTGTGGTCAAGGGAGCAAATGTGGCTAATCTCAGTGTTTAATAAAAATGCTGAGAGTCTATTATAGAAAGGCTGAAATTGTCACAATGGAACTCATTATTATTATAATTAATGCAACTAAAAATGTTTAAAAACATGTTTGGGGCTGAAGCGATTGCTCAGTGGTTAAGAGCACTGGTTATTCTTCCAGACCGCCTGTGTTAGGTCCTCAGCTAACAACTATGGGTTAACTTCAGTTCTAAGGAATTTGGCAACATTTTTTGCTGTTGTTTTTCTTTTTTGGCTTCCAGGGGCAGTGAACACCTGTGGTACACAGTCATGCATGCAGCCATATACACAAAATGGAGTTTTTAAAAAGATGCAAAAGATGGTCAAACGTGTTAGCTGTCTCTTTAATTTTGCTGTTAAGAAAAGCATTCAAGTTAGCTATGGGTATTTTATATACTGGTCCCTCTCCTAGGTGAAGCTCACTAATTAGTTCTGGTAGGCCCAGAGATGTGACATCTTTCACTATTTCAGTGTTTATGGCTTATCTTAACCGATTGCAGATTCAAAAGGAAATGGGAGACTATCAGGAGCTTCTACAGTGATAAGTGGAGGTGCGTATTAATTATTGAAGTCAAATTGGAGCCACTTTTTTCTCAATGGAAAGTGCCACCATGGTTTTCTGGATCCATACTAAGCATGAGTGTAACTCTGCCTGTTACATCATCTGAAGAAAGTTGTCAGGCCACGGGAAGCAGTGTGAACCAATGGTGTCAGGTCAAGAGGAAGGAAATTCTGGTCTGAGGCAATAGCTTCCAAGGATAACTAGAGATTAAGGTTCACTAGCAACTTTTTGAACAGGAAGAAAGTTTGTGTAACAATAGTTTACTTTGCCAATATAACGCTCGCTGCCCATCATGGATTGGGAAAATGGTTTCTTTTACATTACAAAGAAGTAGTTTTTAAAATATAACAACCATTGTGAGGTGCTTGATTCCGTCCAAGCTCCATAAATATGCTTTTGGAAATCATTATACATTCTTACCTATTTAGCAGAAAGAAGAGGTAGTTTTACATATTTTCTAAGAAGAGTTATTTTGTTAGGTATCAATATTCTGAGCTTTGGGTGTGCAGGCAAATATGGTATCCTGACTTTGTACTAGAGCACAATACTATGACTTTTTTCACAGGAAAAAGAATACAGTATTTTCCCTATATGTTGCCAAAACATTCTATGCCTATGTAATTTATTCTCCATAGCAAAAACTCTAAAGAGATCTTTAAAAATACAATTTAAATATTCACCCCTAAAATCAGTCTTGATATTTTTAAACTTTATATTTTACTGTATTTATGTTTTTAACCTATAATTTTTTTTGTTTTACTGGCTTCACTTCTCTCCTTTATTCATCAATTCAATGCATTCATAACTCTCAGGGCCTATTGCTAACTTCTTTTCTTGTTTGTTTGCTTGTGTTTTTGAGATGTAGTCTCATTATTTGCCTTTGCCTGGACTGAAACTCACTATGTAGAACAGACTGGCCTCAAACTCGTAGAGATCTTCATGCCTCTGTCTCCCAGGTTCTGGGTTTAAAGGCATGAACAGCCACACCAGGGCTATGCTAACTTCTTGGTGAATTTAACCTCTGCTGCCAAAAATAAATTAAACAATCACACTATTACAATAGCATCAGGGAACCTCCACTTCTTTAATGTTTAATAATCAGTATTGTCCAGGCATGCATGAAACAATCTTCTGTCTCCAAATGTTTAGTCAATTTTGAAATGATAAAACTTAATAAAATGTTCCTTAGCACAAAGTCAGAGATCTTTTTCTCCAAAAGTTATAACAATTCAATCATATGTACATTTAGAAGGGAAAACAGACACAGAGAGAAGGTAAGAAAGTATAGGTGAAAACCAAGTCTACAACTGCTTTCTATGGACCTAGACATAAACAGCTAAACAGCAAAAATATTCTGTCAATTTATTACAAGTATTGATCACTTAAAAATTGTATACTCTATAGGATTCATATTACAAGGCTTTTCCTAGAATTCCAGAATGATAGCAAAAATCTCCCACAGAAGAAAGCTACTAGTGTCATAATTATCATGGTCTTTGGAACAAGATAGAAACAAAACAACAAAAAGTTAACTATCATAGAAAAATGACCTCATTAGTTCTGTAGCTATGTAATTCAATATTTCAAATATACTAACTACAAGGCAAGCTCTGTAGCTTGACCATTTGAAAATATTTGGAAATGCATTGTGATGTAAAACATCCCATATACTTTAGTGTAATACATTTCTTTGTAGTTTGAAAATGGAAATGATATGAAAAGTGAAGCATGATGTATATGTTTGTGTTCACTTATAGCTATAATTATTTTATAGCATGTTTTAATATAGAAGAAAAGGTATATAAAATGAGCTAACAGAATTAAGTGTAATATCTAGGCATGCTGAGTGCCTATTGTGCCTTAAAATAGCCTCCAATATTCACACTTGCTCTAACAAACATAATTCTCTGACTATGGGGGTCTGGGGTTCACAGCTGGACTACACAGTTACATTTGTTTTGTTTTTGTCATAAACAATGCATCTCTATCTACCATGTTCAATTACAGGTATTGTAATTTGGTTATGGTGGTTGCTCTATGATAAATTTCCAGGAAATGTCATGAAGTGGCAATATGTGTGGGTGTGTCTACAAGAACTTCTTACAAAGGTTGAGTGAGTACAAACAATATGCTTCATTTCAAAAAGTTTATTGCTTAGCTTATACTATATAATTCATCTTTCAAACATACTGTAACAAGCATTTTATTTATATTTATTAATTTGTAGCATTATGACATTTGAAAATTCATCTTAGTACTTGTCCACTCCAAATGTCTTCATTGCCTTTTGTCAAAAGATTATGAAAACGTCCATGGAAGGAATAACATATTGTGAAAGTAGATGTCTTTTCATCTTCCCAGTTACTCATGTTTGGGGGTACTAAGGGGAATATATGTCAACTTAACCCACCAAAACCAAAATGCAAAAGACAAACAAGCAAAAGCAAACAAGAAAACAAAAACTAACATTGCTATAGAAGGAAGTCTTAAGAAAATAATGAAATATTGAGTTGGGGGAAGAATAGAGGAGAGAGAGCAGAATGAGAGATACCATATCAGAGGGAGCCACTATAGGTTCGAGAAGAGATCTGGAACCAGGGAGATCTCCAGAGACCTACAAGGATGACACGATCTGACAATCCAGGCAATGGTGGAGAGGATAACCTAAAAGCCCTTCCCCTAAAATGAGATTGATGACTTCTCTTTATGCCATCCTAGAGCCCTCGTCCAGTGGCTGATGGAAGCAGAGACAGACATCCACAGAAATACACTGAGCCGAAATCGGGAATTTAGTTAAAGAAAGGGAGGAATGAAGAGCGAAGGGGTCTGTACCAGGTTGGAGAAACCCACAGGAACAGTTGGCCTGAACAAGGGAGAGCACATCGACCCCAGATGCTGTCGGGGAGGCCAGTACAAGACTGATCCAGACCCCTGAACATGGATGTCAATAAGGAGGCCTCTGCACTCCAGGGAGCCTCTGGTGGTGGATTAGTATTTTTCCCTGGTGCAAGAAGGGACTTTGAGAGCCCATCCCACGTGAAGGGTTACACACTGGCCCTGGACACATGGGGAAGGGCTCAGGACCAGCACAGGAAGATTTGATGGATGTTGCAGAGCCTCCATTGAGGGCCCTACCCTGGCTGGGGAGTGGCGGATGGATGGGGTGGGGGGTAGGCTGGGGGTGGGGGAGGAGGGATGGGGGTGATGGGAGGAAGAGCGAGAAGGGACTTACATGTGAAACAAGCTTGTTCCTTAACTAGAACTAATAAATAAAAAAAAGAAAATAATGAAACTTCTGGAATGCCATTCATCATTTACTGGAATAAATTTCATGTGCTTAGAACACTGTGTGACAAGGTCCTGTAAAAGACACTGGTTAGTTAAGACGGAAGGTAGACCAGATGTTCAAATAAAAAATACAGCTCATAGGCTCATGTTTTCAAATATTTAGTGACACTATTTAGGGAAGTGATGAAACTTTTTGCAAGTAAGAGTATTTCTTGAGGAATTGTGCCATAAATGACATGCTTTGAGGGTTTAATACCTCAGCACATTTCCTCCTCCTCTCTCTCTCTCAGCCTCCTGTGATAGATATGACATGTGATCAGCCGGCTTCATGCTTTCCATGACTGCTGCTATGCCTGCTTGTCATGATGGATCCATTTGGAACCATAAGCTAAATTAACCCTTTTATACTCTTTCTGAATAGGAATGAAAGCAATAATGGCCTTACTGGGTTTTGAAAGTATAAAACAGGCAGCTCCACCCCAAAAGGTTAAAATGTCTTCTGCAGCGTATCTATTAAATAGTGTGGAACTTTATAGTCATTTTCAAAGGTTCAAACTTTTATATCCAATTGAATATATTAATAGATGAAAAATCTGTGTAAATAAAAATTTCCAGCAGGGTTTCTATAAAGGTCAAGGGTGCTACCATTATCATCTATTTATGTGAAGCAATGTGATTTTGAGTAGACTATTCCACTCAACATCTTAAAAATGAAGCAGAACATATGGGCAATTTTCTTCTATAGATCAATATATTTAAAATCATAATGAAGTCTGAGATACACACATACACACATATACATATACATAATGTGTGAATGTGTGTGTGTGTGTGTGTGTGTGTGTGTGTGTGTGTGTGTGTGTATACTTATGTGGATACTTTTAGCTTGCTGCATTTTAGCTTCCTGTCTCCCATCTCCTCACTTCTCCTCTGTGGCCCTATTGTCATCTCTGATCTTTTGCACTCCAGGTGACAAGAATAGGAGATAATGTAAGATTATCTTATCTATTTGATATAGAAATTTTGAATAGAGATCTAAGTTTGATCTCTATGCAAATAAAATTTTATCTATACACAAAAAGAGATTAACATTTTATTCTTTTAAACCAGAAGTACTGTGATGATTCTTAAAGATTTGTCAGAAAGCAAGATCTTTAAATTTGCTTATATAAATTTTTATTTATTTAAAATATTTAGTGGTGTGTGATATTTCATTTTGAAAAAGTTCTAGATGATATGTGACAAATATGCAGTACAATTTATGAAATATTAGAAACCAAGAAAAGCCAAAGGAAAACATACAATTATCCTATAAGACTGTCATGCCATTAATTTAAATAGTAATTGCAAGTTAGTATTTTGATGAAAAAATTGTGACTCTTGGGTAATTATCAGGATTTTCTCTTTCTTAGGGGAATAGCATGTTCTCTGTTCTATATTAATTTAAGATGACTGAAAACATGAAATTTAGATAAAATGTGTGCATGGCAGTTATCATAAAACCTTACATTTAGACAAAATGAAACATGCATTATGATATTCATGAGAGTTTTAGAGTTCAAATTGTGTAATTAATATGATTAGTTTAGTCTATTTTTAACAACAGAGATTCAGTTATATTTATTCATACATTGCAGATGGATCCTGTAAAAAAATGAGTAAGGTAAATTGATCATAGGAAATATGGACAGACACTTAAAATGTTATAAGAAGGACCACAGTAGTCGTATTTAAAATGTATTTTTTCATATAAATAGTATTCTGCTGGCGATAAAAATATATCTACAAATGTTTTTCCAAAACTGCAATCCCCCTATGCTTGAAGAAACTGCTGGATTTAGCAATCCCAGTGAAGTTTGGAAGTCTTACGTTGATCAATGTTTCTATTTTTCTAAATATGGAAGAGTGTCTCTCAGTGATTTCAAAAGAGAAAGAACTTCCACCTTCTTCCATTACAATAAAAGGAAAACTGCAGCAAATCAGGGAGACAGTATGTTGAAAAATATAGAGCAGGAAAAGAGGTACTTGTCAAGTTTTGTGCAAATTGAGCTGTTCTTACTTCTAAAAGCAAGTTGAAGTTTCAAGTTCTCAAGGTCATTTTCAATTTAAACCAATTTTTATGCCAAAGTTTAACCCGAATCCTCACTGACTAAATATAATTCTGAGCAAATTGAGAAATATGGCTCACTTTAGAAAAGTTATTAATATGTCACAGGTTATTCATACTAACAATACAGTTCAGGACCCATACAGATCTCAGAGTACAAAATGCAAAACAACTGCTCTTGTATCTGTAAAGAGCAAAATACTGCTTTAAATTATATATAGCATTTTATCAAACATCAGAACATCAGTGGAGATAAATCCTTTCTTCATTCTTAGGAATGAGGTAGACACTGCAAAATATTACACCACAGATCTGTGTTCTGAGGTAGGATGAAAGTCTCTATTGCTGAAGACACTATGCACTTCAGATACAGGGCTCAGAGTCTGTTGAGTTGTATCTGACTTGAAATAATCCACCCAATACCAGCTGTTATGGTACCATAAGGTGCCACTCAAGCTTTCAAAGGTGAGAAACCAACAATCCTATCTAGTTATGATGCCTAGTAACCAAAATGGCTTTGTAAATTACTTCTTAACGCAGATAAGAACTATCTACTAGTATCTATCTACCTACCACAGTATATATTCTCTACTAGATTTGACCATGGCCCTGAAAATTGAAAGTGTAAGTGAAAGAGGAAGGGGGAACTGTTTTCTTCTACTCATGCCATCCAGACCTATCTTCCTTCATAGAATATAATCTGATAGGCTTATAATACAAAACATTTCCATGCGTGGATAACGCCCCCCACACACAGTTGGGGCATTACCTTCCTACAAAAACAATCCAGGTGCTAAATTTAAGCAGGTGCTGTGGCTAAAATCATGGTTTTCTTGTCAGAAAGGGTTAACACATTTCTCTAATTCTGTAGTTACTATTAAGACACGCTTAAATTAAATTTCTGAATTGGTCTTTATCTGTGATGAAAGAGACGTTTTGGTCTCTCACTTGACTTCTCTTCCCTTTCATTTGTCTTATTTCATAGTTCAAATAGAACTTGAAGGGTGCCCTTTACCTGATCTATGTAAGACTCTTACAACTTATTGAAGAAAAACCAACACATTGGAACCATAGGACTTATTTTCTCCTTGTAATTTAGGAAAGATTCAATTTGTGGTTTAGAATGAGCTATTTTCCTTGCTTCCTTTAGATAACTCTCGCTATTAGTTATTCCTTACTGTGTCACTGGAGGCCACAGGTTTCCTGTGTGTCTTTTGCAGCATGCTGAGTGTATAGCTAATGCTTCAGTGCATATATGGGCACTGAAGAGTGCACGAACAAGCACACACTGTGTAGAGATGAAGATCTATTTCAGGCTTGCTGCTGAATTGCTTTTCTCTTGGCCCAGCTTCCTTACGGTCAGTGGCACTTAGCTATGAAATAGTTGGCCTGGGTTTGAACTGTAGTCTCTGACCCGGGAAGAGAGTAAAACTCATTGGCTCACACAAAGATCAGACCCAGGATATGGCCTCATTAGCTTCATGATTCAACCAACTGAGCTAATTAACCACAGATGCACAATTATCATGCTGATTTCACTTCAAGAAGAATTACAGTATAGGTTGACAAATTGCACTGAAATACATTAGAGAAAATGTGGATGAGATGTATTAAGTATAGTTGTAGAAATAAAAGTATTCTTTGTCCTTAAAATCAAAATAGAAATGTGAGTTTCATTATGGTAACTGCCTCCAAACCAAAATATTAATATGGAGTAAAAAAAAAAAAAGCAGCAGTGGCAATCTCCTCTTCATGAATATCCTCTGGTCCCACATAAATGTGTGTCCAATATTGAATGGCATTAATAAAAATTTTCTGTGCACCTGATATCATATGGTTTTATTAGCATGTTTGTGATTAGTTCTCAGTGTTTTTATTATAAGGTTTTCTTGTTTTCAAATAATTTCTCCCTGAACATCTTTATGGTAGACTTCAGGCATGCACACACCATCCACCAGGCAGATGGGAAAAACTTCTTTTACTGCAAAATTTCTCAATTCTTTCTTTAAGATTTATTTACTTATTTATATAGTTAGTTATATGTTTGTATCTGTGTCTCATTCAGAGTATGCACATGTATATGTGTGCATAGAATATGTAATTTCTTGAAAAATAACAGTAAGCCAAAAGTATATGGTAAAACTATTTTTCCTACAAAATGACTAAATGGCTGCTGATGGTGTCTTAGGAAATGTATCTACATATGTGGATATTTTAAAACAAATAAATCCAAAACCAAAATATTAGACGGTTGTTCCTGATGATTAGACAGTAAGTTCCTGGGCTTGACAGTAAATGGTTTAATTGAGCAAAGATGTGTCTTATAGTCTCAAAAATTATTTTATTCAGACTTTGTTCTCTGAATAAAAGACAATTTAAGTGAGTTAAAATGTTTTGAGCTTAACATATAAATTTCCTTTTCGGCTTTTAAGACAAGATTTCATCTGTTCAGGCTGATCTCAAATTCTCTAGGTAGCTAAGAATGACTTTGAACACCTAATCTTCCTGTCTCTGCCCCTCAAGTGCTAGAATTGCAAGTGTGCACAAGTACCCACACTTACCCAAGATTTTTCTACCATTTCTTAAACGAAATGAAATAATTAAACAAAAGTTTTAATTTTAAAAGTTAACCATATTTTTTCACACTGACTTTTTAATTTGTCCTTTTTTCTTAATGAGATAAATTATTACACAGGGATTTTCAGAAAAAAAGCTTTATACACATTATTTATTTATTTATTTATTTATTTATTTATTTATTTTGGCTTTCTGAGACAGGATTTCTCTATGTAGCTTTGGAGCCTGTCCTGGCACTTGCTCTGTAGACCAGGATGGCCTTGAACTCACAGAGATCCGCTTGTCTCTGCCTCCTGAGTGCTGGGATTAAAGGCGTGTGCCACCACTGGTTGGCTATACTCATATTTAGAGTAAGAATTTTATATCCTTTGTTGATTATATCCCAGGTTAGCTTACCTTCATTCAAACATAGTTCATAACCTTGAAAACTTGGCTTGTCTTATAGTTCTGTTTAAATCACCTTTGTGTGTGCTGGTCAGTGATGGGATCAACTAATTCACTTAATTTTTTCCCTTTTGGTATAGTATAATTTACTTGGTATATTCTTGGTCTTTATATTTTTACCTGATATTTTTAATGTGCATTATTCATTTCTTTACAGCATGAATTCTAAGAAGTCATCCGGACTATAACACAACTTCAGTATTGCAGGTTTTTCTACCTCGCTGTGGCTGGCTGTGTTTAGTCTCCTGTGTTGCCCTTCCTGTATCCCCAGATTCCTGGCACCACTTCATCTCTTTCATACTGATGTCCTCATCTCAAGTGTCTACAACTTTCTCCTCATTATCATAAACAAAGAAGCCTTTCTTTTCTTCTTTAGGCAGGCAATATCCACACTGACTATCGTGTTTTAATTATCATTGTATTTACTGGAAATGCATAAATAAATTGGTTCACAACAATGAGCTCTGTGTATGGTTTAAAATTTTCCCCTCAAGGTTTATTAGGTCTTTTAGAACCAAGAATGGTTAAGTCACTCCTCTGGGTCATAGGAAAAAGTCCAACACAGGTTTTCTTTATTCAAGTGCAACTCAAAGCAATCAAGTTTTATATACTCCTTTAAAAATGAAAGTGCTAGTGCCTGATTTCTTCTTTAAACCTACAATGTCTCCCTCTATTATAGTATCTCTTATCTTGCTCTCTTCCGTTCTTCTTGCAGCTCAGCCTCCCTGCCCCAACATGTCCTCCTCATCCCTCTTTTCCCCCCTTCTAATTCTCCTAGTTCCTTCTCCCCTCCCCCCATGCTCCCAATTTGCTCAGGAGATCTTGTCCCTTTCCCTTCTCCAGGGGACCATGTATGTCTCTCTTAGGGTCCTCCCACCCCTTTGTGTCTAGGCTCAGGGAGTATCCCTCCATGTGGGATGGGCTCCCAAAGTCCATTCCTATACTAGGGATAAGTACTGATCCAGTACAAGGGGCCCCATAGATTTCCGAGGTCTCTTCACTGACACCCACTTCAGGGGTTCTGGATCAGTCCCATGCTAGTTTCCCAGCTATCAGTCTGGGGACCAAGAGCACTTCCTTGTTCGTGTCAGCTATTTCTGTGGGTTTCACCAGCCTGGTATGGACCCCTTTGCTCATTCATCAGTCCTCCTTCTCTGCAACTGGATTTCAGTTCAGTTCAAGGTTTAGCTGTGGGTGAATGCTTCTACTTCCACCAGCTGCTGGTTGAAAGCTATAGGATGGCAAATAAATTAGTCATCAATCTCATTACCAGGGGAGGGCATTTAAGGTAGCCTCTTCTCTGTTGCTTAGATTGTTAGTTGGTGTCACCTTTGTAGTTCTCCAGACATTTCTGAGCCTAGACACAAGGGGATGGGCCTAGGCCCTATCCCAAAGGATGTGTCAGACACTGAAGACCCCCTCCAGAAGGCCTCACCCTCCCTGGGGAGCAGAAAGAGGATGGGACAGGTAGGGTGTTAGTTAGGGGGGACAGGGGAGGGAGAGGGACCTGGGATTGACATGTAAAATAATCTTCTTTCTAATTAAAATAAAAAAATAAAAATGAAAGTGCTATGTTGCTCAGAGCAAATTCCTAGAGATTTTCAAGTGTGGATCCCTAGTGTTTCTCCAAAGGTGTAAACATGGGGTTCAAAGGGACTCAACTGTCTCCATTTAGTATGTCTCACACATTACCTTACGTATATCTCAGGAACTCTTCTTTGATTGACAATGTGCAAGCAATTTGAATATAGCAATATAACCCATAAATATCCAATTGGTAAACAGACTCCTTTTAGGGAGTGATTTTGGGAGTGAAACCTGAGCAGTGGATATGGAGAGACCATATAAATATTTCCGCATGTCCAAAGAGAAAACCTTCTTAAAAGCAAACCTCTTGGATTGTTTATTTGGATCATTTAGTTGCCAATTTATTGACAAAGGCATATCAGTTGTTAAAATAACAGGGCAAGTGGGAATTGGCCTGGACATAGATGATGCAATTTAGGTGATGTTGCTGCATTAAAAGCATCCTGTATTGAATTGTTTAGTCAAATTATATAGCAAAATGTAGTGTGCCATACTTAAGGCTCTTTGACTACACCCATTATTCAAACAATAGCAAAAAATAGCAGAACAACAATTTCCATGTTTATACTGTACTTGCAAACTGAGCTTCATATTACCAATTAGCAGAAATAAAATTTACCACTTTATGGAAAAATATTCTCATATTGTGATCATGATATGCAGACTACACGGCTTCTATACAGTAATGAATGACCTATAATGGCATTCTAACTGATGTACATACATACTAGGGGGTAAAACTTTAAATGTACAAAATGTATTTTTTTATCAGTCATGAAATTCACATAAGCATCAAGTGAATGCTTCGTGAAGATACCAAACTCACTACTTATTTAATTTGGGGATTCCGTTTGAAAAACATAGATGTTTAAATATCAAAAGCAGCCTTTGACATCAAGCTTAGAAATAAATCCCCTTAGCTTGAGTTTGGCTGTCTTCGTGGCTGTTAGGTTACCTTCCTCACTGCACACAGTACATTAATTCAGTGTTTGGAAGATGGCACTAATGACATTACTAGGGTACTGTTATGGGATGGCACCCATTATGTGCCACCTACCTTTATTTGATGTGTTCTCTGCTTTTAGTCTGAAGTCATTAAATGGGTCACTAATCATTATCAACTACGTCAAAAGTACCAGCTATTTTTCATAATCGAGAAGCTCTGGGAACAGGTGCCTATCTCAGTGAATTCTATCACCATTGCTGGGTGACAACTCACAGCATGCTCTAAATGAATTCATATTATCATGTACCGTTATCTTCATATAGGCAAGAAATTGTTGTTTTCGTAATAATGCCTTTAACTGAGAGATATGAAATTTGTTAGCACATTAGCAGTAACTATTTTGTTCATGGAACTAAACCAACAATCATGAGACCGAGCATATGGGAGGAGTAGTTATAAGATTAAAATATAGATATGGAGTGTTCATGCATTAAATGCCTCAGGTATCCTCTCTGTTTCTTACTCGCTAATTACCACCCTCTGAAGCTAAAATCTTATCACCTGCCTCACACCTGTGTTATTGGGAATGTTTTCCATGGTTTTTCCAGGCTGCAGGGTGCCTGCAGACTTAATTTCCATCCACCAAAAGCCACCAATGTATTGCATACTACTTCCAGACAAATTCATTTTCACAGCTGATTTCATTATATAATAACCTTGCTTAAAAGTAACCCTTGGACCCCTGTTTCAGACCTCACAAGCACGTCTTCTCAATGCAGGTGTTTAAGCACTACATTCCCATCAGGACCATCAAGGAAACAGCCTAGTCAGCTTCCTACTAGTTCATTGATTCCACATCCATTGGAAGTACACTCTCACAGTTATGCTAGTTCTCTCATAAAAAATCTTCTCCACTCTTACCTTTGTTTCTCTAACAAACTTTATATAGTCTTCAGTATTACAATCTGAATGAGTCCAGGGCCACGTGTTCATTGCAGCATGACACCTCATGGTTAGTGGTGTTTTATCCTTCAATAGTCTTTCGGACGTTTTAGACATATTAACATCTCTATTTCAAAGGAGCTAATGTGATCTACTGTGCTAATGACTCCAGTAACTTTCACCATCACAAAACAAGCCTAAAATACAGCAGTACTCAGAAATTATTGATTGATTGTAGTGCATTTCCACAAGTAACAAAAATCTAGAACACTGCGGTCGTACCTACATCGGAATCTATAAGGCTTTCTTCTTGATTTTCGAGGAACAGAAATGGTCCTTAAAATACAATAAAGAAAATGTGCCTTGAAAGAAAACATATGTTAAATGATACCATACAAGGTAAAATTGTTTTTACTTCTTTCTGTACATACTGTGCTATACTATACGAGAGCAACGGGAAGATACGTAAATAGTTTAATGTCTGTATTCTCAAAGTGTATTCGCTTAGCCTTTACATGTCACTTATTTGTATAGAAGAAAATGTTCACACAGAATTTTTTAATGTGGAAACTAATCCCACATAGCACACTGCATTTATAGTTTGTGCTATTGTCTTAAGAAGGCAGCACAATTGCATTGGTAAATACAAGGGACCCTAGTGAATGCTCTATGTTTAACCACTGGTTATCAAAGCATTGTCTTTGGATTGCTGATGGCATCACAATTCTTTTTTACTATATTTCATTTAAAAAATAGCATCACAATTCTTTTTTATTATATTTCATTTAAAAAATAAACTAGAAGTTAAATGTTTTCTGGCTCTGTGATCAGCAACAACGACACACACCTCAGGGGCAACCAACACCTGTTGTACCACACTAATGGGTAGTGAATAGATTGAATTATTCTATCCCTTTGGAAAATAATTTATTTATTACTTTTTTCCTGTATATCTATTCAAACAAAAATGTTCTCAATTCTAGAAAAGAGATTGAATTGGAGGTCTTAAATGATCTTTATAGACTTCTAAAGAATTGAAGTTTGAAAACTATTTGGTTCTATTTTGTAAATACTATGCTGAACACCGAGAAATGACTTATGAATTATTCCACCAAACAGCTTCAAAGACACACAGGAGACCATATCCTGAATGCATTTTCCACTTCCTTAGATTTCATTACATATTTTCATGGCTCCACACTATCTATCTTTTCTTGCTCAAGAACCTAATCCTACCTGCACAAACAATTTTTCATACACATAATTTCTTTGAAAAATCTATTAATATGCTCAATGGTAGCAATATTGACAATCTTTAATGGTAGCAATATTGAAAATACTTAATAATGTTAACACTAATACATTTCTGGATACAGAGATTCCATAATTTCTGAAAAGATATGCAGTTTTTCAGATTCTTCAACACATGCAGGAGTCATATGAAACCTCACAGAGAGGTCAAAGTTATAGATGTCCTGGGACAGCCAGATAGGTTTGCCAGAGGTGTTTAATACTAGTGTTACCAGAGGATGGGTGTGATAACCAATTTATTTCTGTGTGCATTTTAGAATTGGAGGATTTTTCCTGCATATCTATTTTTCTCACTTCAAAATTGAATAAGGCATTTTCAGAAACAACAACAGGAAAGGAAATCATATACTCATGGGATTCAGTGCTCTTCTTCATCTCTTTCCTAAGACTCTGCTTCACAGGAAAAGCTCATAATATAGAAATAAATCAAGAACAACTCACCAATCCAAAATATGCCCTCTTTTTCTTCAGAGTACTAAAAGTTGAATTTAAATTTTCTATTTTATCCACTCTTAATTTTCTAAACTAACTTCCATATCTATTTTAACATTAAGGGAGATTGTTACACAGATTTCTGCTTAATTTGTCTGAAGGAAAACCTGAACCATTCACATGGTACCTCACGCTGTTATTTCGTAGCTCAGTTGCCTTTAAATGTAAGTTCTCACCTAATAAAATGAGGATAGCACTCCAATCTTGCTCTATGTAAAATAAATGCACAGTTGCCAAAAACTCAAACCACTGGGGTTAGTAATGAGCCTATATATATATATATATATATATATATATATATATGCCATACATGATTACATTCACAAAGTCTATTTAGTGAGTTCTCTCTCCTACTTGCCTTTATTGTTGTCTTATGAATTCAGGTACCCTTTACAAGTGTCAAAACAGAAAACATGTGAACCTGAGCAAAAGATTATTGCCAGTTTCACTGCCAGATGGTGTGTTTAAAATGCCCTTTCAGGCCAAGTGGTGGTGGTGCATGCCTTTAATCTCAGCACTAGGGAGACAGAGGCAGGCAGATCTCTGTAAGTTCGAGACCAGCCTGATCTACAAGAGCTAGTTCTAGGCCAGCCTCCAAAGTCACAGAGAAGCCCTGTCTCAAAAAAAAAAAAACAAAAAGTAAAATAAAATATTAAAAATTAAAAATTAAATGCCTTTTTATTCTGAAAAAATATTATGCTTTGTTTGAACTGATAACACCATCTATCACTTAAGACATTTCTGCAATTAAAGAATATATGTTAGGTAACAAAAATTTAGTACCAACAATAAATTTAAAAAATGTTTTTGGAAAATAGCATCTTATTTCTTGTAGCTACAGAATACAAAACAAAATTTAAGGTGTTGATGAAATATATTTTGTGGCCTCAAATACTGTGGTTTGGTGTCACCTATAAAGGTGAATTTCTATTGGACGTAAGCCCTCAGACTTTTCTCTATTCCATGATTCAAGGCCATGCTCTTTACCAGGTATCTTTTTTAAATATAAAACAAGAATAATTCATAAGGGTATGATAAAAGCACTTGAAGTCTGTAATAGTTAGAGACAGATGCTGAAACTTTGACTGGGAATGGTTATAAGAACTAATATTTATTAGAGGTGGGGAAATTACCATCTCTCTAGATCTCTGCTAGGAGTTACAGGCAATAGAATTCATGTGGGAGATGATTAACTCTTCTGTCTACCACTACATTCTCATGGAATTTGAAAATAGCAGAAGTGAGATACGGTTCTGAGAAAGTACTCTCATTGGTGTGCTTACTTCAAGCAGTTGGGCGTACTACAGTACTAAGAAATGGAGTCATGAGATTCAGCAATAAAGATGAAGGACAAGCGACGGAGAAGAGTCGAGAAAGGCAGAGACCACATAGAAATATGGCGCCTTAAAGAGAACAAGATCAAAGGACAGAACAAATGCAGGAGATAAGCTGGCATAAAAGGTTGCCATGGGCAGCTCACAGATTTAGAAAATTTCATTTTGTTTTAAGTGGAAACTACAGCCAAAAAATGGAATTGTTGCAAGGCAACCTGTAAGACTAGGGTTTAATTTCAGGCTCTCCTCTCCTGTTTTCTAGGGTGGAAGGATATTTTATTCTCTCCCTCTCTTTTAAGAGGAATCTTTGATCATTAAGCTTTAATGAGTCTGGTCAGTATATAAAGAACCAAACCTGGAAGTGGTATGCCTTTATTTTATTAAAGCAAGTGTTAAACTTTGCACCATTTGTGTGGTCTAAATAAAGAGTGTTGGAACTGAACCTTGTGTTACTGAGGTATTTGAAGGCAGGAAATTAAATGCCTACTTAGGATGCCAAAATCATTTCTTGGCAGAAAAACACTCCATTTATTTTAGATAAAATTAAGTGCAGTAATATAAAACCAGTTACTCCTTCCAACAGACAATTAATCAATAGTTACCTTTGTATAATTCAGTATCTGGTCTAAGAATCTTTTCCCTTCTACTTTTGACTTTAAATGCACCTAAGCTTATAGCGATTCATCCATTCAGTTCATTACTATGAATTCACAAACATATAAAAATGTAAAAGCACATTTCAGAGTCAACATAATATGAAAGCAATCTATAGCTCTTTACTGTTCCGTTATATATAGCTTTCTGTAATTAATGTCCTTTCCAAATGGCTATTAAAAGAAAGTTTGGAACAATTTACTAATTATAAGAAGTAAACATTATGCTAAGTATCACATATGTACAAATGGATATAAACATGAACACCAAAGTATATAAAAATAAATATATATTGATACAAGAAAAATAATATTAACAGATGGAAAAATACTAATGTCTCCAAGTTTGAAGTCTTATAGCTCTCTGTAAATGATGCTAACAGAACTGAAAGGATCAGTTTGTACATCAATTATTTATCTGTAAATGTTATTAATATATTGCTTATTTGTTCATAAATTTTTCTTTGGGAATAAATGTGTATGACAGACAAGAGGCAGACTATAAAAACATGAAACAGCATCTCAGAAATGTTACAAAAATAGAATTAATGACTACTATTTGTGCACATTTTTATTATTATTATTTATTTAGAAACAATCATTTTACATATCAATCCCCCCTTCCCTCGTCCTCTGTTCTTCCCATGCCCCTCCAACCCCCTAACCTACCCACTACCCAGTCCCTAAAGAGAGTGAGGCCTTCCATGGAGGATCATCAAAGTCTGTCACATCATTTGGGGGAGGCCTAGGCCCTCCTCCGTGTATCTTTATATGGTAACTTTACCCAATTTTCACTTCAACATAAATTCACACCTGTTACCCTGAATAAAACTGTCACTTAATTTAACTTTAGCAATAATTTACTGGTACAAATACTTATGTATCTTTTTATATGTGCTTATATTTTTTAAAGAAGACAGAAGCTGAACTGTCAGAAACATTTCTGGATATATCTAGGTATGCAGAACTTTATATAAAGAAGTCAGTATTTTCTAATTGAATTTTCTGGCACTAAGACACACATTCAAAGGCCTTTGAAATACAATTATACACAGTTGTAAGGTACAATAAACACCCAAATGAGAAAACAAACATACAAACCAGCAGAAAGCCTCAAATACTATATTAGATGGGCAGGGATTTCACATATTTACTAATGAAACTACAAGTAGTCCTTCTGTTGCCTAAACAGAAGTCGTAGGAAGAAGAGACTCAAAGATATGCCAGCTTGGTTTCCAGTGTAGGGTGTGCTATTGAGGCCTGAGACGTCCAGAAGGAGAAAGGGAAGTGGGACCATGTCTATGTAGGGCACACTGGCCTGCAAAACGGACGGAGAATCTATTATGTGGACAAATAGTAATGGTTGATACTCTCAGTGTACTGTAGTCAGAAGTTGACCATGGGATACTGGTTTGTTAGGAAAGAATTAGATGCAATAGTGAATGATTGATCATGGCAATTTTGGCAAAAAAAAAAATGGCATCATATGCATCTCCCACTCACCCCAACAATAAACAAAAATAACAAAAAATCATGAGCTAATATAAACTTAAAAATATCATCATTAAAAGGGATCATTGAACTCAATGTGGCTTTGCATCCTGTAGTCCTATTACTCAAGATAGTAGGATAGGTGAGAAGCAGTCTTTTTAAAGATGTATAGATATAGGTATATAGATATATGCATATATACTTACATAAACATTTAACAATGAGAGAGTTTTCCATTTTAGTGAAAAAAGTTTGAATCAGGAAACTTCAGAAATTTCTCATGGTAATACGACAAGACAGAATATAATACTTACCTATGTCTATCTATATGTGCATGTGCACATGCAAGCACCACCCCATACCCACACACACATACACAGATATCTATTTGATTATAAGGCAAAAGGTCAAATATCTGCAAAGAAAAATTTTACTTTCCTGATGCAATTGGTAATAAAAATGCTCTTAAACTCTTTTCATCTCTTTCTTCAGAGACTTTTTTATATAGTTTATTGTTAATTTATTTGCATTAAATTTTTTTTATTTTTGAGATAGTAAAGTTAATTACATCTCTTTCTTTCCTTTCCTCCCTCCAAACTCTTCCATACACCCCTACCCACCCTCCAAATTCATGAGTTCTTTTTTCATTAATTGTTATGACATGCATATATGTATTCATATAGTCATATATTCTTGAGTATAACCTATTGAATCCATATAAGGTTGCTTGTATGTATGTTTTCAGGGATGACATTTTGGTACTGAAAAACCAGTTGTTTGTTGAAAAACTCCATATTTTAAAGCTATCATGTCAAAAGTATTTGTTTTCTAATGTATTCTTGTTTGAAAAATACAACCATAACACACACACACACACACAAATATACAAATATATGAATATATAATGTGTGTATATCATGAAATTCTAAACTGGAAAACTATGTGAGTAATTTAATTTAAGAGGTGACTTATTTTCAGATACCAATCAGGGATGCATCTGTTAAAAATACTATGGAAACCTTTCAAACAAGGACATACTCCCTTTCATTACACTTTGCATCAATAAAGCCATGAAAAAATCCAGTCTTGAATGATAGAATTCATAATAATCTCAAATATCCATTTAGCCAACTGTAGTTTTCTGCTTTTCCCTTCACTGTGCCCTGTCTGCCTGAAAGTAACCTGTGTTTAAAAAGTTATGAAAAGAATACAATTTTGGTTTTAAAAATCTATTATTTTTGAAATTCTATTTTAAAATATATTTTAGACACATCCCAAATCCCTTCACTATTTACTGATTGGGGTGCATGGTAGGTTACAATCTGCCACTGCAGGAGATGCCACTGAGACATGGAGGGGGTCAGATGCACAGATTGGAGGAGAAGTAAAGAGCCATGTAGAATGTAGATTAAGAGAAACAACTTAATTTAAGTTATAAGAGCTAGTTGGGAATAAGCCTAAGCTAAAGGCCAAGACTTCGTAATTAAAAAAAAAAATAAGTCTCCATGTCATTATTTGGGCTGGCGGTCCAAAGAAAGTCTTATAGGAAAGCCCAACTACAGCTATCAGCCAATTGTATGTTCATAACTGAAATCATCATGTTTAACCCAAACCCTTTATTTGTAGTCAGTTTACAACATTGTCACCTATTCATACTTTCCTGAAAGCTTTGAGAGTTCTACAAGATTTTCACACATAAATTGCAAAGTGTTCCCAATTTGATATCTTAAAAGAATGTATCAAATGCAAGCTATTCAACTGTATTGCCTAACTCTCTTCTTGGACCACAGTGGTCATGCATGTTCTGTGACCTTTCCTGCTTGATTAAGTTACATAGCTTTCATACTTTAAAAATTCTCAGACATCATTCCAAAATATAAAATCTGGTTGGTTGATGCCCGCTTTGAAATTTATCCATTTGCTCTTTCTTGTCCTTAATTTTTATTTGTTTTTTGTTACTTGATGTAATTGTGTTATTATGACCTCCTTCCTTTTCCTCTCCTCAACTCCTGTGCACCACCCTCACCACACACGACAAAATGCTCTCCTTTTAGTTCAAATAATTAGCATTGCCTGCAATGCTGCTGAGGTTTGGCAGGTGGTTACTCATCTTGCCCCTCATCCACCTCCACTCTTCAAACACACTATATTAGTATTTCTCAAGTGGGATTCTTTTAGCTGCATTATGTAACTATGGTTCCTCCAACTGTCTTATATACCTAGTTAGTGTACCTGCCTCTGAAAACCTCTTTACACCTCCTTCTCTACAGGCCCCACTTGAAGCTGTTACCATGGATTATGTCTGTGCTTTTTTAAAAAAATTTGTATAGACATCTCCAAGAACAAGTACAATTTATGACTACTGAGTCTCCAATGCCTACTATATTACCTAACAATCAATAAAAGATAAATTCTTCTTGAACAATTCCATAATATAAAAACATGTTAATAAATTAAAATAATTGGTGAGAGGCTACTTACATACTTTATTTTGGACTATTAAATGATCCTTACTTTTAAAATATTCAAGTTTATACTTACTGAGTCTTTGCATTTCTAGATTCATAAGGGAAATTGGTTAATGAAAGTTGACATATACTTTCACTGACTTGTGTAAGAGAAAAGGAATGGCATTATATAATTTTGTCTACTTCATTCATAGAAGACTATCCAAAAGGAAACTTGATTCAATCATACATTTTATGAGCCTTGATTATCCCAAATGCTTAAAAAACTACTAAGTAGTTATTTTTGGTGAAGTATTAGTTAGGCTGTACTGTTAAACTACATTCAATTGAAACTCTTACATTTGGGGGAGTTGCTCTATCAAAAACCAAAGTGGGGTTGGTGGTCTTAAAAATGTCCTATTGACACAGGGTGAATTTCACTTCAGGTGCTGTTGTTTAGTGGAAAATTAGCTGACATTTGTAGTGTACTTTGTAGTTTTGGATATATTAAGTCATTTGGTGTGTATGTTCAAAACTCATAGATAGCAACAAGACAGAATCATGAGGCTTGTGATTAAAAAGAAAAAAAAGAGAAGTAACATCTAGTACAATGCAACAGAAGAAAATTCTGGAGAACACATCTCCTTAGATCAGCAAACTCCTTTCTTAATAAAGATGTTTCCAAGCCTTGTTTAGGGGGAAATACCAAATAAAATAACATAAATTTTCCTTTCTAGTAATAGTAGACCGTGGAAATGCGCCCTAAGCAAGGCTAAGAAGACTAAGACAATCATGAGGGTCAATCAAGCACAAGGGTTGTTTCTGCTTCAATAATTCAGGTAATTGAAACTTAAAAAGGTTAAGGCATGGAGTTGGCACTTTTCCTATTTTATTTGGTAGTAGAGACACATGATTTTTTTTAAAGTAAGTCTGGAACAAGTTTTAAGCTACAGCATTCTCTGTGGTATGCTTGGAAATATGGAATGAATTACTAGAGTTTCAAATGATATATTCAAGCAATAAATTAATTTGATGGCAATAAATTAATGGGAAAGCAAAGCTTTTGCATGACACTGTGGCATGCACAGTGTTGGCATGGGGAATTCTTGCTACATATGCATTTGGAGAAAACACATGTGCACTTTGTTTAGCTTTCACCTCTCCTCAACAGGCATCTCAAATTCAATTTCTAAACTGGATTCTTTTTTTATGTTTCTCCCTACATCCCACACACTTGTCCTCCCATATACCTTAGTCTAATTTAGGATAATGTCATCCATCCAGAAACACAAGGAACAAATTTTAGGAAATTTCCAAGCTTTAATCTCCTTTCACATTGTAATTTTCCTCTTGCCCTTGACTATACAGAAAATCTGTGAGTTCAAATGACTCCATTCATTAGGAGACTCCAAAATCATGCATTGATACTACTTGATGGGTTTTTAAGTATTTCATTATTGCTGTATGTTATATTCAGCTTATTTGCTAAGATTAGTGAAATATCATGGTTAAACACCCCCTTATACGTGTATCTGTCTCACCTCCTTTGGATGTGGCCACTGATAATCAAACTGTAACACAAAATACAATATTATATTCCTTTGATACATAGGAAAAACTAGGGACCTTAATTTTTGCAGAGAAAACTCTATAATACTTCTCTCTATAACAGAAAATATAAACTGCATTGTGGGAACTGTAGGCCTGTCCATTTCACTAATCAGTATGCTAATGGATGTGACTACTTCTGTGCCTAACTCTTCTCCCATAAGCTATTTTAGCCTTTATCTTGCTAATTAATTCCAATTAAATTTCCATTTGTCTGAAATTATTTATAAATCACTAGCAGTGAACCAAACATAGGACTGAATCAGCCTACTTTTTCAGTGTAGTTCAATCTCCATCATAGGTATTGTTTCTGTTCATAAGAAGATGGCAAGGCTATATTCTATCATGTTCTGTTACAGATACTGTAGTAAATATCTCTGCAAATCAACATCTGTATTACCCTAGATCTGTAGTCATTATAGGTGAAGATCAAATATTTTAAGCCAGTGTGATAACTCTTGATAAAGGTACTTTCTACCTACCAATCCTGATGACCTAAGTTCTATCCATAGTGGAAGGATAAAAATGACTACTGTAAGTTGCCCTTAGACCTCCTGAACACATGCATGTACAAAATAAACAAAATACAATAATGTGACAAATAAAAAGATTAGATATTGTTTTCTTGTTCACATCTCTTGAGTTCGGAGTCCTGTGTCTCAATACTGAGCTGAATGTTACTGATTTTGAAAACTGGAGCTATAAATTCAAATTAATCTGTTTTCTTCTGTTCATATTTTCCTGTTATTTTCTTATTTTCACTTTTTAATGTCACTTAGGATTGGTAATAACAGCATTTACAAATAGTATTGTCAGAGAAGCATATTGTTTCCCTCCAGGAGTAGAATTTCTAAATGTTTCTGGTGGCTCATGGAAGGCAAGCACGCAGAAAAGGAAGAAGTAAAGTTTCATAGAAGACTTTAAAGACCCCCTATGGAAGGCCTCACCCTCCCTGGGAAGTAGAATGGGTATGGGATAGGTAGAGTGTTAGTTGGGGGGGGGGAGGCAGGAGAGGAGGGGAGGAAGAGGGACCTGGAATTAGCATATAAAATAATTTTCTTTCTAATTAAAATAAAAAAATTAATACAAAAAAGAAACGCAAAGTCATCTAATATAGGAGGACTTGAGAACTCATTAAGCTGAAATCACTCTTTTTGAGGCTCTGGAAGAAAGTCTAGACCTTAATGTTAAATGTGAATCACCTCTTCAAGCTACCCAGTTGCATAAAGGAAGACAGAATTCCAACAAGCACTAAGGCCAGGAACTTCACTACACAATTAATGAAGGTAAAGATCTTCGATTGTAAGAGCCTATGAAATTTGGTTTTGTACGCATACACACAAATGGTTAAATACATAAGCAAGTGTGAAGATGTATTTTCACACCAACCTGTCATGACAGGTTATACACAGGAAACCTTACAAACATGTGCAGGCTCTTGCACAGGTGTATCTACAACTACTCATTCAGACATACATACATACTTCTTCTTATATGTAAATTGTCTATTTATTTGCTATGCATACTAGGCAGAGCATAACCATTCTTCAGATGCCATTATTGTCTAACTCAAAATTCTACTATTCCACTCTGACTCCTCAGGACACAACATGTTTTAAAGATTAATTCTGGCTTCAAGATTGTCAATTCTCCCAGGGAAGAGACACATATGAACAACTGTAAGTAAATGTCACTAAGTACAATGGAATATATGGAAGTGCATCCAGGGAAGTTTTGATGGATGAGGCAAAGGGTGTCAGTCCAGAACAGATCAGTAAAAGGAATGTTAAATAAGACAAGATACAAAATAGCAATGGGCCTATTAGTCCTACTGTATTCAGTTGCAATCATGTAACAAGACAGATATGTACCTGAACTTAACTTTCACAGTCATCTTAGTTCCTGTTGATCCATTAACTTTATTCGGTGCTGCATGTGGGCTTAATACACCATAAAGATATGCAGAAAACTTGAATTAAGGAGATGATGGTAATAAGTTCCTAGCACAAATTTCCAGTCATAGGAGGTGTCATGAACAATATTTTAATAACATGATACATAGCAGCAACAACCTCCTAGCTTTCTTGCTTCTCTCTTTGCTTCCTGGCTCTTGTCTTCCTGAATTCTGGAATTCAGAGATAAGCTTAACTTATGTGTGTGCTATTTCTATTACCTTCACTAAGATACTATGACATTTTTAATGGAAGAGAGAACTCAAGTAAGAGTGGTTTATTTCTACTTCCTTATGATTTTATAAGTGTATTTTTTAAAACATTGTGATGGGGCACCTATATGTGGGGATTGCCTACTTAAGACATAAATTAGTACATTACTTGACTTCTATGCCTCTTTTTAGTCTGTCTTTTGTTATGTTCCTTCTTTTTGAAATTGAGTGAAAAAGCAAAGCCATGATTTGTCACATATAAGATTCTATTCTTAATAACCTATTTTTTGAGAATTTGGGATTGCAGGAATATAGAATTGATCAGAAAAAAAATGGCAAGACAAGAAACTGTCACATTCCAGATACAAATCACAGGATCATCTACTACCTTGTACTCCACAACATTTCTCAGTATTTGCTATTTGTTTGAACATACTCATTTTTATGTGCATGGGCCCTAATGTCACTTCATTTGTAACCTAGCCGAACAGAAAACAAGAAAGTGACAAGACAGCTTACAGACTCTGCCAAGAGCCATGGCTACATACTGAAAACACTGGGCTTCAAATTAATTTCCTTCAACTTCTACGAAGTCCTATTTTATGCTGACTAATTTTTATTTTCTTCCAAAGAAATTAGTAAATCTGATCTCCATATTTTTTAAAAAAATATTACCATTACAATCAGACTAATATATATGAGTTTCTTTCAAACACCATTCAATCAATTCAAATTAGAGTTAGTGATAACTCTAATTTTCTTGGTGAGATAATGGCCACGACTCAAATGGCATGAATAGCAATTTACATCACACAACATACTGTAAATGACACTCTTTGTCTTCACACAGTTTGTAATTTAATATATCATCATTCTTTAGTAAATAAATACCGAGTTTTTTATTTAACAAAGCCATTCTTTTCATAGAGTATTAACAAAATAGCAATATCATAATTGCAAACTGCATAAAAGGCAATAGAAATTCTAAGTCCATATCAAGGCATGTACTTCCAATTTTAAGATCATATCAGTAAATTTATTATATCATTATTTTTCCTAAATAATTGAATCTTATACATCATATTTTAGGATAATTTTATATCTGAATACCAAAAACAATCATGAAAATTTCATTAAAAATAAGTTCCATTGTACATTAAAATCCATGTTTATATTTTTGTGACTAATCCATCAGAATATTATGATTTAATCCAGAGATAATAGAAGGGCAAGAAATAGCACCTTATAAAATGCATGTGTGATTTAATAGTTTTACTTGATAACTCTTTTGTCTCATTGAAATCCAATTTAATAGAAAGAATATTTATTCTGCATTCATTCATTTCAAAGATGAGTAATACACAGTCATTACCCTCTAGGCAAACAGCCTACTGTGGACAAGAAGATAAATACAAATTAATTTTTATAAGTGAATTCAGTTTTCCCCCAAGTTGCTCTGGTGAGATATGATAAATGCTTGTCACAGAGAAAGAGAAAAATTTCTAAATGCTTATGGAAAGAGATTGCATTTGTGGTAAATCTTGAGGTATTTGGATGATTGTCAATTTTACCTACTTATGAAACAATTTGTGATCATCTATACTGTTTACTTTCCTCTGACAGTAGCACACTTACATATTACTACTTTCTATGCTCCTTGAAAAACAATTTTTCACTCCTCAATTTCTTGGTTCAATATACAAATGGGAATTATTCTTTTGTGTGTCTGCCAGGAGTGTAATTAAGGGAAGCTTCTCTCTGTTTTATTTTAAAGTTCTATTTTAAAAGCAATGTTTAGAGGATCTATTAAATAAATTGTGGTATACCCAAATATCATCTAATGCAAAGAGGAAATGGATACAGTTGACTTAGATGGAGAACTACAATTAAAAGAGGGAAAAAGCTCAGAATTGTGGAGACAGTATGAAGCAATATCCATCTTTACTGTCATTTATGGGCATGATGAAAACTTAAATAAATGTTAGTAAACTAAATTTTGGGGAAATATCACTTCACATACATTATAATTATTTATTTTACATTTTAGTAATTCACATAACATGGGTTTGTTTATATTAGAGGTACAAAGTATATCATCTATTTTACAAACAGGTTTATTAAAATGCAGTGTAGTAATATTAAATACTAAATACAAAACGTAAGAATTGCTTTTTGTGAGTTCGCAGAAACAATTCTTTTTAAATTGCTGCTTTGTAATAATTCAGAAAATGACAATATTAAATTATCTATAAGCATAAATGATTCTTTTTTATAGCTGGAATTGAAACCACAGCCATGTACATGCTAGGGAAATAGTCGACTCTTGAGTTCCAACATCAGCTTTCAATTCCATCTCTAGAATAATCAAATTCCATTGAAGTTACAATTTTAAACTTCACATCAATGCAGAATTTTTAATCAACAAGCAGAAAGGCTCATGGTTTTCCTTTCTTCAATATGTCAAGAACTTCAGCAATAGCACGTAAAGATGAAAGACAATGAGTATAACAATACAAATCTGTTTACAATACACTTGTTACCAGATACCAAATTTTCCATGAGAAATACAACAGACAACATGTATAAAGTTTGAATGGCATCCTGAAGTCTTGGCCATTCATTAGATAACAATGCAATGCTTCCTCACAAAGACACCTGTAGTCTAGACCTGCAACACAACAACTAAGAAAAGAAAGCTCTGGGCTTCTGTACCTGGACCCAGATTCCTTCAGTATAGCTTTACATGGTATCCTCCTATCAACTCCTCAGATGGCCTTGCCAGGAGCTGCATAAAAAGTTCTCGGATCAACTCCTCTATTATCCATTCAAAGTACCAGCACAGTATTTCCACAGGGGCTCAAGAAGTCATTTATAGGGCCCCCAACATCTTTTTGTTTGTTTGTTTGTTTGTTTTAATTTGATATTCACTTCAGTTCAACTAATTGCCACAAATAACATTACCACATGTACTTTACAGATGGGGAAAGATCATCCTACAGGCCATGATTTGGTGGCCACAAATCTTGGCAAGTGAGTAAATTTCTCCCCATCAACATAACAAAGTTAAGAAATCATTAACCCAGCTCTAAATAAATGCAGCCTACCTTCCTGTCTTTACAGGAACATTGTGACCTCCTGGTAGCTTTTATGTTATTGTTTTGGCTTTGTCCAAGGTCTCCGATCTGTACTGTTCTGCTCTTTTCCGCATGAAGCAGTCTGTCCTGAATTAGAAAAGAGGCTCTACAATGTGGGAGTGAGGGTTGACCTACATCTGAGAAATCTGCATATGATTCACCACAATTAACCAATTTGGTTTGAAATACCTACAATTAAGTTATTATCAGAGAAGTATTTACTAGACTAGAAACTCTAAATTTATCGTCATGTACGCCCTAAGCAAGGAAAGGGCTGTAGTTTCAGTACTTTTAAGCATAGTAAATATTGAAGAAGATCCCTCCAAATGAACATTTGTGTAGTTATATTGTTCACAACTAGTTTCTGTGTGTTGTATGTTTGGGTTATTTCCTTGAAATGGTTAGGTATAGAATAGCAAGAAAAATATAAAATATTCTGCACAAGAGATACTCAACAACTGTGTCTTTGTGTCTGTCTGTCTGTCTGTCCATGAGGGTTCCTGATATATGGAAATTATATATAGCATGCCAGGTTACTATAAAATCATGAGTAATGTAATAAAAGACATGTCTACATACAAACCAGAATGATGTTAACTGTAAAACAAACACATGCAATAGAAAAATATCCAAACTGATTAACTCTGATTGTGATGAATTCAGGTTTGGAAATTAAGTAGAGATAACACATGCCACCGACAACAGGCAGTATATCAATCCAAATGTCTACTGATGATGGTATATTTTAAAACAACTAAAACAAGCTTATAGTTAAAAATTATTTTTTCCTACCTTTATAGTTGCTTTCTGGGTGACCATTAAGGGTAACCTGGGAAAGAAATGGAAAACAGATGACATGGGGGGAAACGTGAGGGTTAGATAGCTTTTAAAGTCATTGTCAACATTTAATATTAGTACTAAACAAGCTGATTAACCTCACAAGGCTGAGAAAACTGTCAGCGACAAAGGGGGAAGGCACATTATGACAAAAGTATCCTAGGATGATTTGGCTTGTTTGTGCTTCAAAGAGAATATGGAACCACTAAGACTCTTAACTGTTCATCACTACTAGCCAATTTAATAACTTCACTCTTCACATCTTGCAGAGGTGACAAGCAAAAAGGAAAACCACATCATATTGGCAAAATGAAGCAAAAACAATTACACAATGGCAAAATGAAAAACTAAATTACTCTAGATTTTGGGATCCATCTCTCCAGAGATGGCTCACTGGGCAAGATCATTTGTTCTTACAGAACGGCCAAGTTCAGTTCTCACCACACCACATAGTGGTTCGTGATTATAAGTTAAGTTTCTGAAGATCTGATGCCCTGTTCAGCTCTCTCTGTACAGCACGTGTACATGGTATACATGAATACATGTAGGCAAAACACTCATACATATACAACAAAATAAATCTACAAAATTAAACTAACTACAGACTTACATAACATCTTACATTACTAAAAATAAAGGTGCTAAGAAAGCAGCTAATGCTTTGGATATGATAAAATTTCTGCCCAAGGTGACACACATCCTCCATTTTTGAGGCTTCACAGAGATACTATCTGGCATAGGGACTGTCATCAGTAAAGTCTTGTGTCTTTCATGAAGACAGATACTTGTAGACTGGAAAGTAATTGAAAACTCAGCTGTTGACAGATAATCAGAGCAGTCTCTTAGCTAGCTCATGGCAAGACTCAGGATAGCCTTTTAATTTCCTGGTTTCATAATCATTCCACAGTACTGAGTCATTAAATTCCTTGTACCTCCAAGACTGACAAGAAGCAGAGAGAGTGGAATGGTGAATTCTGCTCCTGAGAATTTTATATTTAGGCTTGACTTGGGGATCTGTGTCAGCAGTGCTTACTGCTTCGGATTCCTTAAAAGTCTTCTCCATTGTGAAGAGACATACCAATGGATCAGTGGTCAGAATTTTTATCAAAACTTCTTAGAAACTAAGGAAAGAAAGCCATAGAATGAGCATGTGGGAAAATGTGCCAAAAGTTTCCAAAACTAGTTAATGACATAACTAGTTGGATGTGCAAGACACTACAAGGAGTTCTTGATATAAAATTGGTTTCCTGGGGTGACTTCAAACTAACAAAAAAATGTATCATTTGCTCTTTACCATGTTCTTCATTCTGAATTGATATGGAGTTTGAAGGCAATATTGGCGTGGCATCTTTGCTCTCTGACTCACACTTACCCACTTATACAAATACATAAACATCTGTGAAACATAAATAGTAATGTGGTTTTGCTAACAATTTACAAATTATTTATTGCAATAATAATACTCCTGAAATAATTCCTGGACCAGTTTGTATTCCTAACAAACACTGTGTTCTCAGTTTTATCAGACTATCTAGGCCTAGAATTACAAGGGACTGAGAATAGAGTTCACATCAAGCCATAATTGTGAGAAGGTGTTTGTGTTGTAATCCCAGAAACTGCTTGTGTGGGCCTCATAGGAGTTTCACAGTATCAATGACATACACCCCCCATCTGTAATTCACATTTCTTTTACATAATGCCCAAAGATGATCTTGGCAAGTTTAAAAGTCATATCAGACATAAGAAGAGACATTCAATGAAATATTTATATGAGAGATTTAAACAGCGTGAGAGTTTAAATGCATGTAGTTGAAGAGAGTAGTGTCTCTAATGATGCAGAGAACTACTTAATAGTAAGATAAATTTGCCAGATTATGTTATGGCATTTTTTTCATTTTTCTTCCTTGAATCATTAACAAAGTTGAGTATCTTGTTTTCTCTCCTGGCTGGTAAAACCCACAGAAACAGCTGACCTGAACAACAGGGAGCTCTTGGTCCCCAGACTGATAGCTGGGAAACCAGCATGGGACTGATCCAGACCCCAAGAACGTTGTTGTCAGTGAGGAGGCCTGAGAAATCTATGGGACCTCTTGAAGTAGATCAGTACTTATCCCTAGCATAAGAATGGACTTCAGAAGCCCATTCCACATAGAGGGATACTACCTGAGCCTAAACATATAGGGGTGTGCCCAGGCCCTATCCCAATGGATATGACAGACTCTGAAGACTCCCCTCTGGAAGGCCTCACCCTCCCTGGGGAGCAGATAGGGTATGGGATAGGTAGCGTGTAAGTTGGCAGGAGGTGGGGGCAGGGGAAGAGGGAGGGAGAGGAAACTGGGATTGACATTTAAAACAATCTTGTTTCTAATTCAAATAAAAATGAAGAAAAATAAAATAAAAAAATGAAAATAAAAAACAAACATGTATTTATACAATCTCGTGCACAGAATTCTGTTTATACTACCAAATACACTGGAATATATCCTTCTCATTTATTATTATTCAGCTTATGTTCTCGAATATTTTTTGACTCTAGAGAAGAGTTTAACTTTTTTATCTCCAACATGGAGGTCATGATAAAGAAGCACAACTATGGCTTTTTAAAGCAGGATGCATGGTGCAAATAATGAGGGCATTTTCATGATCATCCTCTGTCTTTGGGTACCACATTACATACATGAAGAGGAGAGAGGTCATTAGACATTTTGAAACATAAATTACCTAAAGACTGTTTGCCTCTGGCCTTTTGATGAGGAGACCATTCATTAAGATATTATGAAAAAATATGTTTAACGCTTCCATGTATCAAAAGAAGCTTTACAAAGAGAATTTTGTGTTCCAAATCCCACTTCTTTTCTTTATTTTTTCTAACTTTTTTTTTTACTTTTCCAGACAGGGTTTCTTTGCAGCTTTGGAGCCTGTCCGAACTCGGTCTGTAGACCAGGCTGGCCTCAAACTCATAGAATTCATAGAGATCTGCCTCCCTCTGCCTCCCAAGCACTGGGATTAAAGGTGTGTGCCACCACGGGCCAGCTCCAGTACTTTTGTCACTTTGAGAAGTCACAAGTTTACATTCTACTAAAGCAGGCCGCTCACAACCCTTAAGGAAGCAAGGGTAGAATTTACCCTTTCTTCCCCAAAGTATGGCTGAACAAGAAGCTTTGTATTGCATGCCCCCTGCACTTCTGAGAGAATCATGCAGGGAATTATGATTAATACGTTTATGGAGATCCATCCGCATGTTCCAACTAGCTTCATTTGCAAACTGACTTGGTAACTTCAACTGTTTAGATAATATCTTTAACTTTACAGGTAGGTAATGAGTTAAAATATATGTTAGTATATTTTGAGTCAAGTGTAATTCTATTATTAAAGCTTATGTCCTCTTCACTTTCTGCAAGGCTTAGTTTTATATTGTAGAAATAATACTGAAAACTTTCTCATCCATTTAGTTTTAAGATTCATCTTCTGAGCCTTCTCTAGGATTCGAATCAAGTGGTATCTGCTAGCAGGGTATGCTTAACTTAAAATGTATTTTCTCTATGTAATCAACAAAGAAGAATGAATACGAGTTCTTTTCCATTATTAACCAAGTGGATTGTTCTTTACACACACACACACACACACACACACACACACACACACACACACACACACGCATGAATCTCCAAGCCCTTTGCACAACCCATTTCCATTCATGTGATCTGAATTCTAACAAGTCCAGGATGGAGTTAGGGTTATTGTTAATCCCTTAACTAGGCATCTATGATTACATCAAGGTACCATGATTTACTTAACAACATACAACTTAACACTCCTGGAAGGTGTATGGACAGAGTTTTGACAGTATTGCTGTGTAACTATCTCCACTTCTCTTCCTCACAACAGCAGCATGGTTTAGATAATGATTAGAACACATGCCCTTCCAAAAGCTGCAGCTTCTTGCCTGGTGATGGAATGGTTTGGAAATACAATGGCTCTAACAGTAACTTCATGTCCAAGGAATTTGATAGGGCCTTTCCCCACAAAGGCTCTATTGGAGTGAGTGATATGACTGGATTTCTGCTGCACAGATGGATCTCATTTGATCATATTTTTTCCCAGTGACAGCTGGAACATGGCCAATAGGGCGGTTTCAGAAGTGTTCTCAAGCAACTTGTGGAGGCCAGCTGAGGTCTTGTCAGCTGATCTGAGACTGTAAATGACAGCATACCAAGGACACGATGAGATGTCATGTCCAATACCTGTTTGGAATAAAGATCCCCATGCAAGTAAAATGTGCTGTTTTTTAATGCCACAGACACCTGAGAAGTGTAATGTATACTTTGCTTACTTTATATACTACAGAGACAGTATAGTATAATTTTCTAAAAATCACTTATACACTTGTTCTTTTGAAATGTATATTGAGTGGAATTAATGGAATGCATAGGAATTCATCACTAAAATGTATCCTATTTCTTATTTTGGAAAAATACAAGAAAATTACATTCAAATTAAGAATTATTGCCCTTACTGGAGTTTATATACTAGTTAATGCAATTAAAAATAAGTAAATCTCTAAGGTAATTGGTACTAAGTGCTATAAAAGAAAGCAGGAAAACAAGGTTATGCTTTAAGATAAAATGGGACCATCCTGCTCCATCCAATCACTCTTTTACTAGCTTGCAATCAGTTGAAGTGGATTGCACCCCAAAACTCCTAAGAGTGGTTAACGTGACCTCTTAAAGGGGGAATGAGGGACTAAGAGTTAGAAATAAGAGCAATTATTTAAAACTGAGTGGAATCAAGTCAATAATCTATGATTAGTTTTTGCACTATCATAGCTTAATTACACATATAAACTAACAACTGATGGCTAACCTTGGCTGTCAACTTGACCACATCTGGAATTTACTGGGACCCAAGCTGCCCAGCACTCTTGGGAGGGATTTTCTTAATCAGATTATTTGGAGCAGAAACAAATACCATCAATTTGGGTAATTCCTTCCTACAGCAGCCAGAAGAGGGAAACTGCTCATTGCCCTCTTGCTCTCATGTTCTCTAGCAAGTTTGTATGTCCTGTTGCTGAAGCTGGAATTAAATCTAACTTCAGGATCCCAACATAGACTAAAATGCAACAGCTGTCCAGGAGTCTTCCACACTCCAGCACCACTCTAAGTCATTGTGTGAATCTTTCTGTTACAGGACAACTACTGTTGACTACATCCTGTAAAGCAGTCTAATGATTCCCATCTATCTATCTATCTATCTATCTATCTATCTATCTATCTATCATCTATCCATCCATCCATCCTTCTATCTCTATCATCTATCCCTCATCTATCTATCTACATACATATATAAATATGTGGCATTTGTTTTGTTACTTTGGAAAACCCTTATAATATGCTATATTTGTAATTAATAGACTTAAAATATACCCTGTAAACATCATCACACAGCTTTCCATGGGGAAAGACAGTGTTTTTGTGGGCCCCTGTGCATGAGGAACGCAGCTCCCCTTAGGGATCATCAGAGGTTCTCTCCACCATGACATCAACTTTCTCAATGATTACAACTAGCTTATAATTTACAAACTTTATGTTTCCGCTACCTGGTAAAGTGTTTCAAGGCATATTCTTTAACTACTGATTGAAACTCATGTTCTGAAATGTGTACTACACTAAGGCAGAATGGTTAGTTGGTCTTCATCTAGCTGGTAGTGAAAGAGAAAGAACTACCTTATTTGACCACACTCCCTCTTTTTATTTTACCATTATATTGCCTTAAATGTGGACTCAAAATTAAGGCATAGATGTAAAGGCTGTGCAAAATTCTATCTCTTAGAGATGTGAGCCCAGCTCCCAGTGATAGCAAGAATATTATTTATAAAATTATTTTTACTTGAATTATATATTTTGTTTTGTTTTATGTGTATTTATTTTCATTGGTTTATTTTAAGATTAGCATATAAAGTAATGGGTACCATGACTTCACCTTATTGCACTCTGTCTATGCTCTGCAGTTCATCATTCCCCCATCCTTATGACCCCTTCTGCTGGTGCCCCTCATTCTTCCAGTAGCCTCCTGTCTATGTTCATGTTACACGCACTCCATTACCCTCTCTCCACTCTACATAAAAGACCCCTTACTCTTCTCAGGGTCAGTCTCCTTGCTAGTTTCATGATTTAAACTCTCATCCCCATGCAATACACACACAATACATATACACCATACATATTCATAATACATGCACACAATACAAATATACAAATAAATCTTAGAATCTAGGGTCTGCATCTGTGATAAAACATGGTGTTTGTCTTTCTGGACTTAGGTTGCTTCACTGAAGAATTTCCAATTCTATCCATTTTCTGGAAAATATCATGACTTCATTTTTGATGGCTGAATAAAATTCCATTGTGTACTTTAGTCACAATTTTTATATTCTTTCTTTAGTGGTGGACATCTTGGGTGTTTCTATTTTATAGCTATTCTGAATAATACAGCAATAAACATAGATGCACATCTTTCTGCGTCAGTTCCTGTGTTAACATAGCTAGGAGGTGTAACTATGTCATAAATCTGTCAGAATTCCAACATACAGAGGAACGAAGTAATAAAACAAACTTCATTCAAGTATGCAGCCTAGATTTAATAAATGTGTGCAATTTGCCATGTTGGTTTCAGTGACATCATTCTTAAATACTAAATGTAGTCGCTATTCTTATTTGATTCAAGCCATTTTCAAAGGAGTACCATTGCCATTCCTTGTGAAATGGCTTCCTTCACAAGTCCTTTGCTTGTCTTAGTCTCTTTTATTATCTTTCACAGAATGAATTATTTTCTAACATGAGACATATTTATTCGTTAAAGTGTTTATCATTTGCCTTCCCAGAATTGAAGATGCATGGTGAATATGTATCACAGCCAAGTTTCATCTGTTGTGTTACATTTCGCCTCCGTGCTAGCCAAGTGTCAACAACAATCTGAAGTCACTGTCTGTTTTCAATACATAGTTTTTTACCTTGCCTAAGAAAATGTGTGCCCACATCAAGCTACCTTGTAGTTCTCTGGCCTCTTTCTGCCTGATTGACATCTGTCCGTCCTTCAGATTTCACCTGAAGAAGTCCTTCTTCTGATAAGCATTTTTTCTAATACTAACATTATTTACTTCATACTATGGCTCAACAATTGTGATGATTACTAGATTCCTTAAACTTATGTGGACATTGAAGAAGAGCCCACATCTCTCAATCAAGACAATATTGGGAAATGAAATGACAATATCGCCCCATCTCTGAAGCCTAGGAATGATGAGATTAAGTGATGCAGAATATTCCACCTGTAGAACTAACCTAAGGTTACCGCTCTGCGGGGTGACTTCTTATCTTTCCTTCAGGACAAATACATGTCTTAGGAATATGCAGGCTAGCTCTTTGCATGAGGAATAAGAACATAGATCATGGAGGGCTATGCCCCAGACAATTATCATCTTAATCTGCACTCTCATATTTCATGGATGGTGCTCTGACTGAGTAGGGATTAGAGTGTCATCACACTGAATGTGCAATCCTGATGCAATTCAATGATCCTTTCTGGGGAGGTTGAAAACTCTTGGACCAGACCATATACCTTGGCCCCTATTCTTTCTGAGAATGTTGAACCTGCCTCTCTCCAGAACCACAACTGGCATAGAAGATTACTTTGATACCAAGCATGTGGGAACAAGTAGACAATTTGATAATAGTAGATAATAATTGCTAAAAGAGGCAAATTTAATTCAGCCAGAAGCCATATGGTGGACACACAGTCTTTGCAGGAAGTTGAAGGAAGACTATGTCTAATTCAGGATCCCAAACTTTTGAGAGAGGAGAAGAAACAGCAGAGGTGGAAAGCTTTTGGAGTTGATCTGGAAGTGCTCAGACAGAACAAAGTATGACTTGAGGCCTCAGCCCTCTCAGAGGTTTTGGAACCAGAGGCTATGTGATTTTGCATTTGTATCTCAGGTTATTAATGCATGACTATGTCTCATATGTCATCCCCAATGTAAACAATAACACTATAAATATACCATTGTAAACAGTAGCAAAATTACTTAAAGAACATAAGTGCACAAACATAACCATGCTGATATGCATAATATAAAATATTGAAATGTATTTTTTTTAATTTGTAGCTTAAGAACCTACATGAACAAAGACGGGTTAGTTTTGTGTTCAACTGTTATTCTTTTGATTGAACTATAACATAATTTAAAGGAAGTGATTACATCTAGATTTGAATGAATGATGATTGTCTTAGTTAACTTCCCTATTGCTATGATAAAACACCATGACCAAGACAACTTAGAAAAGAAAACTTTTAATTGATCTTCCAGTTCCATAGGGTTGGAAGCCATGGTAGCAGGTTGAAGGCACAATGGCAGAAACAGCTGAGAGCTCACATCTGTAATTTCAAACAGGATGCAGAGGGCCCTGAAGGCATATCACTACTCCTCTGAAACCTCAAAGCTAACTCCCAGTAGCATATATCTTCCACAAAGACCATACCTCTCCCTCCTTCTCAAGCAGTTCCACTAATGGCACCAAATATTCAAAATGTCTGAGGCTTATGGGGGATTGCCTCATTCAAACCAATGCAATGATGCAAACTTACTATTCCCAAGCATTGTTCATATTATTTGATAGGTTTTCTTTCTGCACTTCCCTACAAGTGAAGCTGGCGTTCCTGGCTAAGGAAACATAAGTTAACAGGGTACATTATTTCTATTTGAAGTTGTTTGCCCTCTATATTTTTTCCACTTTGCTTCTGTAGGGTTTTCCATTCCTAGGAAGTGGTCTTTGTAAAAACTGTTTCATATTTAAAGACAAATTTATTTAAACAGATTACAAGTATAGAATCATATTCAGAAAACGAAAAGGAAATGGCTTTGTTACTTACTGAAGTTTCATTGAATAAAGTTTAAACATTTCAAATTATTGCCCAGTGATTCCCAAGGAGAGTCCATAAAATATGAACTCCTGTTCCTGGAAGACCCTTCTCCCAATCTCATATCATTAAGACAAAAGGCACATCATATTTACTCTAGAACTTAGTCATTTTTTTCAAGAGGTTCATAGATTTTCCTATTGGATATAAACACACACACACACACACACACACACACACACACACACACACACACACACACCTTTACTCACACATATTGAACACACCTCTCCACCAACAGTTGAATATCGGGCAATTTAGAAGTCCCTGGAGTATCAGAGAAGCATAGAACTGGTTCTACTTTGTTATACAAAGGAAAGCACAATAAAATCTGAGTGGAGGACTCTAAAGATAAATTGGAATATAAAACTGGATCAGTAATTTTCTACAAAACACATAGAATTCTTATATCTACTTCTGCATCTGCAAAATGAAGCCCTCATTTTTATGAGTAACAACTGCAGGAAAGTAATAAGGACTGTGTTATAAAATATCTTGATATTTTTATTAGATATTTCTCAGCCATGCAAAAGCAAAGGATGACTCTGCACAAATTTACTTATATTGAAAGAAACATGTGAACAATACTTTTTAAAACTTGTATAGGTGCAAACAGTATTAAATATACAGTTTCTTTGGTTTGTGACGACAATAAACTCATGACTAAGGAAACTAGAAGTTAGATACTTTAAAGCACTTTACAAAAGGAAAAAAAATGTTTCCTTTACATAGGTTAGTTGGTCATTACTATTCAAATGTATTGTTTTTTTCAGATAATATATTCAGTGTTCTGATAATTTTATATGAGAATTTAAAACTCAATTCCCATTGCAACTTAGCTATGTCTGTTAACTGCATGGGCTCAGGGTGGACTGTAATGAGCTGGGAGTAAAAATCAGGAGTATATGAACTTTGCTTTAAGAAAAAAACAACATCTTTTTTGTGCACCTATTTTTCACATGCAGAAATACTTCTTGAATAATTTCACTTATATAGTGTTTGTTTGTGTTCCAGTAACTGTAATGCTCTCTCCTCTATGCATAAAATATTGAACCTATGTTTTAAGGTATGTATTAGACAAACACAATTTGCAAAGTGATAGCTGAGTCTAGACATAATCAGAGTAATAACACAGATTGATACCATATGAACTGATTATTCCAAGGACAGCCCAGGTCCTTCTGTACAGAGTAGGATCTTACTCACAGTGGGTGAGGCTCTCTGACTTCAACTCACAATTAAGACAATTTACAAGGACCTGCCCACTGGCCAATTTGGTCTAGAGAATTCCTCATTGAGCCATTCCTCTCAGGTGATGTCTAGGTTGTGTCAATTTGATAGTCAAAGCCAATCAATACAACCATGCATGCCTACTGGACTTAACAACTACTAGTTTGGTGGGTAATATTTAGATAAGGGACACTTACAGGATTATATACAGGTAGTATATTAGAATACAACAATGTATATAGGTTTGGAATTTTTTCTGAATACATACAGGATTAATTCCCCCTGTATACATGTGAGTATGTGCCTGTGTGTTTGTGTGTGTGTGTGTGTGTGTGTGTGTGTGTGTGTGTGTGTAGTGTGTGTGTGTGTGTGTGTGTGTGTGTGTGTGAATGAGTGTGAGTGCATGTACCCAAGTATATGCCTCTCTCTCTCTGTGTGTATGCATACATGCATGTCTGTCTATGTATGTGTGTGTGTGAGAGAGAGTGCATGTATGTGAGTATATGCCTCTCTATGTCTGTGTGTGTGCATACATGCATGTGTGTTGGGCAGACATGCCTTCACACATTCCAAGGAAACATTTTTCTTTGTTGATGAAGGTAACCTACATATTTAGCAATCATATAACAGATGGGATGCTTTATAGAATAATTATTAGATAGGGGCCAGGAGAACACCAGAAAGATTGTGGTTCAATCTTTCCCTGATGAGGAAAGGACAAAGAGAAACAATAATAAATGAGCTAAAGTGAAGACATGTGAAAGGCTTGTGAGAGGCCGTTGCTGGGTTACATCCTACTCCAGGTGCACAGAGCACATTACTAAAAAGACAATGGTCCACTTTGAGCTAAATGCAAATGGCAGAAAAAGAAGGTTGGGACTGTTTTTAAAAATAGCCATCTATGTCTGCTCTGGGTATCCACCCACCCCAGAAATACTCCCTCTTGAGTCTACTATTGTGAGGAATTTAGTCCCTCCTAGAATCATATTTTACATGCAAAGTCATCTACTTTATTCTGTCATTCAATCCTGGTTGGCTTGGGTTAAACCACTTTTGTATTATTTGTATTTGTATTATTCAAATATTTTGAATAATAACACAAGAAAGTCTGGATAAATTTCAGAATTCTTGGATTAAAAGAATAGAAAGGGCTGAATTGATTCAAACAGGCCATGTATGGAGCTAGTGAGATGGCTCAGAAGTTAAGAGGGTTTTATTGGTTATCATGAGGATTCCAGTTTGGTTCCTACCACCTGTTTGGGGGGGGGCACAATTGCCTGTAACTCATCCCTAGGGGATCCAAGACCCTCTCTGGCTTCCCTGCATACCTGCACACATATGACATACACTCACATAGACACACACTCATGCACAGAAATAAAAATAGAATCTATAATAAAATCTTTCTAAAATGTATGTTCACCAAGGAGAACAGAATAAAACTTCATCATGAAATTTCACCAAGAAGGAAGTGCAGACAAAATTAAGTGAGCAAGTACATTTTGGTTAAGAAGCATTACTGTCATGACCAAGGTAGGAAGCTCACAGGTTGTTGATGAGAAATAGAAAGTGAGTGAAGTAGGAAATGGCAAATGAAGAGCAATTGATCTTGTTTTCATATCAGAAGAATCTTTCAAATCAATACCTGGGTCCAAGATGCCTATGAAGAAACAATCAAATATATTGTAGATAAGATGTCTTGTTATCTACAATTTTGTGGTGACCAAAATATTTGAAGTTTGAACATGGAATATTCAGATACTGAAAGTAAAAGACAAGGTGATCAAATTACTTACTAAATTGAATGTGCATTTGCTAACAGTATTCTCACCAATACACTTGTTTCAAGTTATAAAATGATTTGTAATCCAGTATTCAATATAACATTAAAATTTCAACAATTAAAATTTGATAACTATATTTTCACTTACATTATTCTCCATTAAGTTTTTCCTAGTAATTGCATAACTCCCTACATCTAGCATTTAATACAAAATCTCTGAGATTACTAGTGGTTAGGAAAGAAGTTCAAATATGCCTCAATTTCCCATATCAAGATGTCATTACAGAACTAACTATATTATGTTACATAGCTGGTATCCAAGAAAAGTAGGCATACCAAGATCTATTAGGTCACTACTCTAAGATCCAGTCTTTGGTGGCTTTGTATTGTTCTCATACTTATGAATATTGAATACTTAAAATATAAGTCCTTAATTATATGAGAAATTCAAATACCTATTGCATGGGTTGGAACAGGGCCAAGCCCCTCTCCCATGCATTAAGGCTGAGTTAGGAGTCTTACCATAGGGAATGGGCTCCAACAAGTTAGCTCATGTGCCAGGTTTGTATCATGGTCCTACTGCCAGGGGCCCCTCTGATAGCCCAAGCTTCACAACTATCCTCCACACACAGAGGGCGTAGTTCAGTTCCCTGGAGTCTCTACCACTGTCGGTCTACAGTTCATGAGTTTCCATGAGCTTCGTTCAGCTGTCTCTGTAGAATCCTCCATTACGGTCTTGACATCCCTTGCTTATATATTCCCTCCTCCCTCTCTGGATTCCTGGAGCTTGGCCTGGTTCTTGGTTGTGGATATCTGCATCTGGTTCCAATAATTACTGGATGAGGGAGAGCTCTGTGATGATGGGGTATGGATCAATCTGATTACAGGGGTAGGCCAGCTCCGACACCCGCTCTACTATTGCTAGGAGTTGTAGTTAGGGTCATCCTTGTGGAATCTTGGGAATTACCCTAGCACCAGATTTCTCCCTAATGCCACTGTGGCTCTCTCACCCAATTGCACCATTCCTGGGTTGAGGAAGAAATAAAAAAGGAAATTAAAGACTTCCTAGATTTACTGAGAATGTAGACACAACATACCCAAATTTATGGGGCACTCTGAAAGCAGTGCTAAGAGGGAAGTTCATAGCACTAAGTGCCCACATGAAGAAACTGGAGGAAAGTCACATTAGAGAATTGACAGAACAACTGACAGCTTTAGAGCAAAAAGAAGCAAACACACCAAGAAGGAGTAGACACCAGGAAATAATCAACCTGAAAGCCGAAATCAACAAAGTAGAAACTAGGAAAACAGTACAAAGAATCAATGAAACAAAGAGTTGGTTCTTCGAGAAGATCAATCAGATAAACCTCTAGCCAAACTAACCAAAAGACAGAGAGAGAGCATGCTAATTAACAAATCAGAAATGAAAAGGGGAACATAACAATGGACACTGAGGAAATCCAGAGAATCTTCAGGTCATACTTTGAAAACCTGTATTCCACAAAATTAGAAAATCTAAAGGAAATGGACATCTTTCTGAATAAATATCTCTCTCTTCCTATTAAGATATCTTTCATTGCTCTTCAACAGCATCCTCCCTCTCCTTAGAACAGTCAGTTTACTTTCTTAATCACTCTCCACCTTATTATGTAAGACAGGGTATCTGTCTTATCCCAGAATTCTCCATTTGGCTAGAAGAGCTGGCCATAGTCCATCAGGGATCAGCAATTCTCCTCCTGGAAGTGTTGGCATTAGAGACCTGTGTTACCTAGTGTTGTTTCTCTTGTTATTGTTATCATTATTACCACTATTGCTACTGCATGGATGCTGGGGATCTGAACTCAAGTCCTAGTGACTTCACAGGAAGCAATTTACAAGACCCTTGATCTATGGAAATTTTATTCCACCCCAAACTAGTAGTCCTATGTGGAAATATTTTAAATTTCTTATGAGAAATATGTTTATGAAGTGATGTTCTTTTTCCTTGACATTGCACCTATAGCAGAGTAGTGTTTTTTACTAAAATTAGCTATTTTTTCTTTTGTGAAAATAAAGTTTACTATTTTCTACCTTGGACTGTTTCTAAGTGATTTTCTCCTCCATTTTTTTTTCAGCTTGCAAGTGCTTTAAGTAAACTGAGGGGTACAATTTCTGTTAGATAGTACAATCTCTTCCATCAGAAAATAGTGCTGGTACCACCAAGACTGGGCGCATGCAAATTCTTGGTTCTTGAGGTTTCAAAAAATCTAGAAATATTATCATTCACTCAGCACATACATATGTAAGAAGCTAAATAGGTTGTCTCTCTAAAATGTAATTTCATTCAATATAAAATATAAATAATCGAGGTCAGAAACCTTGTTACAGTTTCATTTGAGTAAACAGCACTCAGTGCTAATTAATATATTTTGGACTCAGTATATATTTTTTTCAAGATTAGCTACTTTGACCATGAACTGACTTAACTAAACTTAGCTTAAACTATCTCTACTTGGAATCAAAATTAATAAAACCCAAGCATTGTTTTATTTGCTACATTCAGCTCAATGTAACTCAAACTATTAAAATAAAACCAATAAACCTGAAATTGATTGCAATCTAAATCACAACTCAATTCCAAGTATATTGTGACCAAGAGACAAAAGAAAGTGCAGTGTGGAAAATGAGGAGAGTGGGAACATACACCACATACACCAAACCCTTTAAGTGGTCCTTGTAAAACAGTGAAGGAAATGATGTTTGGTTTTCTTCACATTTTAAATTCAGTTGTCCTTGTTTTATTTTTTGCTGCTCTTCTTTTGTTTTGTTTTTCTATTGTTCACTTTATTGATTCAGAAAGCAAATTGGTCAAGAAGGAAAATATGGATATATTTCAAGTTTCCATATTCCCTCCACTTACCTACATGTGTCCACAAAACTTAACACACACACATGCACTCACACACACACACACACACACACACACACACACAGAGAGAGAGAGAGAGAGAGAGAGAGAAAGCCACACACACACTATACTCATTTGAGATTTTCAGAGAGACATATATGCACAAATGTTAATTTAATTAAAAATTAATGAATACTGTCTGGCTAGCTAGCAAAGTAGATGATTTGTGAATATACTCAAACACATTTGAATACTACAAAATACCATATTATTGACATATGGATGTCTGTTATGCATAGCAGTCTCTGTATTTGCCTCTGGCTGAAATACAGAATCAGAGAGTGGGAGAGAGTGTACCATGCCCAAGTCTTAATCACATGTCTAATATATGCTTATATTTGTTGAGTAAATTGTTCTAAGAATCAGTTTGCACTTAAAAACTAATAGGGAAAATTACTTGGAACAGAAAGTTCTCTTTAAACTTAAAATTAATCCATAAAATGCAATAATTGGTTTTCTATGGATATGTAAACATAGAGAGTATTTATGTTCAATGAATAATTCTATTTTCATTTACAACTGATATTTCTTGAATTGTCTACTTCTAATATTATATACATACACACATACATACATGCATACATACATACATACATACATACATACATACATACATACATGTATATACATATGTTTTTTCAAGGCAGTGTTTCTCTGTGTAGTCCTGGCTGTGTAATACTGGCTGTCCTGGAACTCACTTTGTAGACCAAGTTGGCCTCAAACTCACAAAGATCCACCTTCCTCTGCCTCCAGAGTTCTGGGATTAAAGGCGTGAGCCACCACTGCTTGGCCTAATAGTTTTTTATATTCTAAAACAAATGAAATGAAAGCCTTGCCTTGGCCTCCCTTGGTTACTTAGTCATACTTTTACTTGAGAAATAAAGAAACTGAAGTTCCAACAGTTTGATTGTCGTGTTTGCAGCTGACCTTTGAATCTATTTATAAATTCCATTTCTACTAAGTAAGAGTCTTTGCTGGTGATTCCTTAAATAGTAGTATTATTTACAGCATCCTTATCACTGAAAACCCTGTCCTCTGGCTGCTCTGACTGCCTATGCCAGTGTTTTCCAGAGTCCCCAGGTTTTTTGGATGCTAAGCCTTCTGCTGTGTTTGCTTTGTTCCTGGGCCCACTCGTCAAAGGCTTGCTGTAATGCAAGTCCTCCTTAATGATGTCTTCTTTGGTCATCCCAGCTGGAAGTGATCTTTACCTCCTCTGATCCACTAGAGCAATTATCACATTCTGCCTTGTAATTCAATATGGCTTAGTGGGAATGCATGTGTGCATGGGTGCTGGGGTTCAGCTGGAAGGGGCTCAATTTTTGGCTTTGCTTCTCATAAGTAAAAAGACTTGGGCATGCCAGTAGCTTCCCTGTGACAGAGTTAAGGATTAGTCAGACAGTATTAATGAAATTTATGTTTGATCTTCCAGCAATATGGTAACTGATTTTGTTAGCTGGATAGATACATTTTTGAATAAATATGTCATTCAATTATCAAATCTGTGTTAAAAATCTTCAACATAGTGAATCCTGAACTAAACTTTTCTTAAATTTGAAAGACACATACTCACTTCTGTACTTTCTACCTCTGAAACATTAATATGCTTCAAAAAAGAACAGATATCACTGTGTTGCATTTCAAATACCACAGAACTGTGACAGTATTAACCAATGAAATCTGAGTGAATGAACAGATGACTACAAAAATCAAATTGATTATTATTGTTGCTAAAAATTTTTCGGTCAAGTTGACAATGCTTAAATCCTGATCAATAACTAGGCACCAACAAGCTATTTTTATTGTAGTTAATCCATATACGAATTAAAAAAAATAACTTGTCTTCTATACAAAATAAATTTATATCTTTTCGCCAGGAAGTAGACATTTGATTCATTATTATGCTGTGTACGACATTGCAAGAAATGAGACTAAGCTTTTATTGAAATGTTTATAATCTCAATAAAAATATACCTGATAACACTGCAAAATTTGCTCGATCAACAGGAGAAAATGTGATTTCCACTATGAAGCACATTTTGTGTATTTTCTTTTTCGTGGCTCAGTAATCATAACCCTGCAATACCCAAAGCCATCTAACAACTATGGCTGAATTACAAATGTCTGCCACAGCATGGGCTAGGGCTTTGCATATGTAAATGCTGCTACACTCCACCCTAAATCTGCAAAGCTGTATGGTCAACTTAGCAGATTCAGGCCTGTGCAAAGGGTTAATGTTCAAAGAATCCTTTGTTTTGTGACAAGTGTAATGTAAGGACCCTCAAAACCCTGATTTATCATTGCTCCTCCCCCCTCTTTCTTTCCTGGTGATATTTTTTAAGGGCTTATGATCTCCACTGGATAAGAAGATATTTGAGGCTGAGAGCTGCGGAGGTTCGGGGTGGGAGGGAGAAGGCTATTTTGAATCTTCTGACAGTGAGGTTTCCTTCACTAAGGAGCTCGCTGTTGGTTTCTGGCATTGTAAGTGTTTTGTCTGCTTGCAAGTGAGCAGCTGATGGATGGGGAAAGTGCTCATTGATTTGTAGTGCCTGCACCGCAGCCAACCAGCTCTAGAATGAGGAGGCACCGTCATGAATCTCTCAACTAAGCATATTTATATGCAGATGCTGAACCTCTAAACCTCTCGTGAATACAAAGTACTTGTGTGGCCACCAGTTCACACAATGCCGTCCTGCTGCATGCTCTGATTTAACTACTGTATGGAAGAATAGATTTGGGGTGGTGGTGGGGGGCTCCGTGGGATATAGAAAGGAGAGGTAAGCATGGAGGTAGAAAACGATCCCTGCACAATTCCTTCGTCTTAGATAGTCAAGAAAATGAAATGCACGGTGGGAACAAGCAGAGGACATTCTAATAAATGCTTTCCTTGCCTGAATCTCAAGTCCCAAAATTGATTAATGGAAACAAAATCCTTTTAAAGACGGGTGTTTTCTGTGAGCAAAGCTTTGCGACTACATGATAATGATGCGGTTAAAATATGCTGGCACCACTGAAATCATCGTAGCAGTGAGCTGTGTGCATGAGAGAGTCCCTCCCCTGAGTAAATCACAGCTTCGGGAGAGAGAAAGAGATGAGATAGTGTAACTGGAGGGGGGTTAGGGGAGGGAGACATAAAGGATAGTTAATTTCATTGGGAAAAAATTAAGTAAAAGAGCAATATGGGAGGCTGTTAAGAAAATAGATGAAGGAGCAAGCATTCATTTCCAAAAGGGAATGGAGTGGGAGGGGCTGTAATACAGTGGTAAAGCTACAGGGTGAGATTGGAGAGCTGAAAACTCAGAAGATATGAAGGACTGTAAGTAGAAGAATGAAATCAGGGGAAGGAAAGAAAGAAACACACAAAAAAATACCTTCAAGCCAGGATACAGCTCTTTCACAGAACATAATCTTTACTTGAGAAATATGCATTTTATATAACATAAATTATAATATTTTAATTAAACTGACCAAATTTAATCAGAATGCAGTTTGCAAGCAGAAAAATACCTGTAAATTTGAGATTTTTATACCAGATAATTAAATCATGTTTTGTAAGTATTTAGAACATATCATTGAGGATAAGAGAACTGGGTGGGGAAATGTTTGTGAAATTGAAATCATATTGAACCATCATCTATTGTGAAATTATTTTCATTCAGAAAGCATTGAAGTCCCAAGTCAGGTAAATGCTGTCAACCACAATAGTACCACAGGCCCTCCAAGGAATGCTCATTTTATTATGAGATCTGGGCTTAGCTCCAGGTGAAGTTGTATCAAAGAAACATCAAATGAAAAGTAAAACTCAATATTTAGGTAGAGTTTGATTCCTTTATCACAAACAATCTTTATATGTTTCAGTGTTGATTCACAGCATTCATCCAGACCAAATTGCAGCTGTTCTTTTGACAAGAATATGAAATGGCCTCCTCCCGGGTCCTTCCCCCTGAGATTTCAAGGCAGGGTGTCAAGTCTTAGCTCTTAAGGCTTAGGGAAATGGATGGACTCTTGAATCCTAAAAGGCCAGAACATACTCAATATTGGTATTAGATTCCAGTCTTACTAAACATGTCCAAATTTTTAAAACAATATACAAGACTTTTAATTCTATTAGGAATGAATCTCTTCTGGCCCACAGAAGCACACACAGACACAGACAGACAGACAGACACACATACACACAGCCACTACACAGACACACTATAACATTAGACTCTGGCCTAGAAATGTTCTCCCCCTAGTGGTGAGTCAACATAAAAGTGCCTTCAACAATGGAAACCTACTTTCTGTCTTTCCTTCCTGGACTGGTACCTAAACATATAAAATGTAATGTGACCTTTCTCATTGAAAAAAAAAATAGGAAAGGTATTTTATTTAGTTGTAACATGATGTTTCACTATTTTTAAATTTAAAGTAATTAGAACCTTTAGTACAGTTATGTAAGGATGATAAACCCACTAGTGATCACATATACATTGCTCCAAGGAAGTTTCTGAGTTTACATAAGGACATGCGAAGCTGTTACGCTTTAATCAGCTACCTTTCAAATTTTACTTTCCTTGTCCTTGTGAAATGTTTCCTTAGACTCAACTGAACACTAAGGGCATGAAAGTCTAACTGCCAATGATGAGCTATTTCTATTTCTCATTTACAGACCTAACCATAGTGTCCTTCCATCATCATGCTGAAATATCTAACACCCTGTTTGATAATGCCTTCACCCTAGATAGCAGGAAACTGAGGGACCATGGAGGGATTTTGTTTTTATGGTTTACCACAGCAGCCAATGATCACTTATGAATGAAAGATACAGTGGCTTTATATGATCTCAGATCAAGCCTCCTCTGGGAAATTAGTTGTGAAAATTCTCATTGTTATTTGCTTCTTATGAAAATAGAGCCAACGTGAAATCTAGATTAACATTTAGATATTTAAAGCTGCATTGGATTTTTCCCTATTGAACATGATGTTACATGAAGGCTTCCAGTGTTTTCAATTATTAGGTGAAGGTGATGGTGGAAAACTGATTTCAGACTATTTGGCTAAAAGTGAGGATAGACAGCAATTCCATGATTGGAATTTCAAAAACAAATGGGGGAATGAAGGGACCAGCTCCCCATTTCGGCAGTCATGACAGTAACATGTGCTTGCCATGACCTTGTCCTAGTCACTAGAAGTCAGATGCCTGCCTCGTGGCAAGGAACCAATCAGAAGTTAGCTGGTGGCGCTATGCTTTACGGCTCTGGGTGTGCTTTATGGACAAGTGCACAGCAATGACGCACAGAGCACAGCAACCACCCTGGGAGGGCCTATGGGCCATAACAACCAGTTGGCCAAACAACACAGGGCAAGTCCTCCAAGCCTGGAGGCACACCAATCCTGAGCCTGTTCATACCCCTAGACACTCCCCTTATGCTGCCCTATAAGATCTCTATGCAACTGGTTCAAGCTGTCTTTGCTAGCCATCCGCCATGGCGGGTGGGTGAAAGACCTGAGCTAACATGGGGTTAGCTCGTTAAACAACAATAAAGCCTCATGCAGTTTGCAGAAAAAAAAAAAAAGTAATGATGAAAACATGGTGAGAAATTGTTCTGGGTAATTATCATTTTCACAGTTGCTTGGAATTAGGCAAGCCAAAATATTTCTGAACTAAAGCTTCTTTACATACCAAAACATGCCCAGAATGATCTAGTTCACTTCCATTTCCCAAACAGAAGACAGGAAATGCTCCCTTGGTTTCATTATACTGGGAAACTTTTGATAATCTGAAAAAGGCCATAGACATGCTTCCCATTAAAAATTTCATATCCTACAGTGATTTGAATATGATATTGGGTTTCATGAGTTGTTAGAAAGTTGATCATTGACTTTTAAATGGAGAAAAACTTGTGCAAAAAGTTTTGGACAACCATCTATTTATTTTTTGATATCCATCAGTAGACATAATTTATTCTGTTAAGTTTCAATCAAGCTAAGAGACACAGAATTGTTAACACTCAAATGAAGGCCATGTGTATATCTTCTTAAATATATTTTCAAATGAAGGTTCTATGGTAGGTACTGTAACATTATAATTTATTATAAATTACTTAAGTTAAAATTTAAAAAGTAGAAACCAGGACCACATCAACACATGGAAGTCAATGGATCCTCTAGACAGGAAGAACACACTGGAAATATAGTCATGTGACTAGAAATGAACAGGAAGTGGCAGTTTCATTGAAGTTGCCACAGTTCTACAGTTGTGTAATTATTTCATGTGTGACATATAACATCATCTGTAAAGATGTATGTATAGCTATAACATTGTGACTCTCAACAGGCACTGTCTCATTCACTTCACAAGTGTAAGAATACTGACAACACACAGGAAGAATGCAGCAAAGGATAGACTCACCAAATCTTTCCTTCTCTATCATAGAAGAATAAAATTTATAAAATAATTAAAAATAAACATTAAACTATACCTCTAGGACAGTCGGCTTACTGAGATCTAGTACTTTCATTAACCTAAAGAATGCTTCAAACTGATTTAAAAGTACCATGTTTAGTTCCAAAGTTGCCCAAACCTGCATTTAATGTTTTCTTGCTTGATCTGTTCATTTGCAAAAAATTAATAAAGATAAAAGTAACTACTAATAGAGCTAGACATGAAGTAAAAATCAAATAATGGGGACTTTAAATAAAAGCCTCCCTAAGAATATTGTGTAATAATATTTTAACTGCAGTGTGCCTAGTTTCCTTAAGACAGGATTTTCACATCAGTGACCTTGGTGCAATCAATATTTGGATAAATCATTGTTTACAAATCGAATCTAGAGAGCATCCATTTTGTGCCTTGTGACATACTCAGAATTCTCAAGAAAATACAACATTGTTGTATATGTCACTGTAAGGCATCTATTGAAACACAAATATGTACTTTAATTAGTATTAAGTGAAATAACTTTCCTTATACTCCTTTAATCACAGCAAGAACTGTAGCAAAACAGTGGTCAGACACTATGATTTTCAAATACAGAAATAACATGTAACAAAAGTTGAATACCAATATTTACTATGCATTACTTTCTCTCTGTAGGTTCAATGCTGATGCAAGGTAGAAACTGACATGATTTGATTTTTTTTCTTCCAATGAATTAAGGTACTTTCATTGCATAAAAACAATTTTGCTGATAGTTTTTCCACAGAATTGCCTTAGAAGATCTAGAATATTAACAGAGGTTCAGGAGACAGAAACATTACAGAAGGATATAAAATGACTCACCAATAAATTCCAACTGTGCCCAGCTCAAGGGCAATAGTAATTTGGTCATTTTTCAAATTCCTTTAATTCTCCAGACTTTTGCTTCACCCACAATAGCATACAGTGAGGAATTCTAAAATTGGAAAATGATTGGCTCTGTACGTTTATATGTATATCATTCAGGGAAGTAAGGGCTATATTTTTTTTAACTGAAATTGAAAATTAGTTTTTCAGGGGTAACTGTGTCTAGGAAATTAAGATAAATTTGAAACTTCTTTTCCATTCTCTCATCTCAGAGATCCACACTGATGGCCTTAGGCAGAACATTTCCCAACACTGTCTCCCCCTCACCACTGACAAAATAAGACCGATACTTGAAGGCTCCCTTCACAGCTACACCAGGATAATTTTAAAGAAATGAATGCCAATGTGCCATGTACAGACACATAGCATCAATCTTATAGGACGTATGAATAACCTCTGAATTACTTTACTGCATCTAGCTTGCAATCGGGGATGATAAATAATTCACTTAGTGCTGTCACAAAGAAAATACCAGGCCAAACCACACAAAGCTGGAAGTCACCTGTTCTCTTCTTTGTGTTTTGTTGATAATTACAGGAGCAGACTGTTTTCCTTTGTCAATTTGTTCCCTTAACAGATGAGCCTTTAGTCTAACAATTTTATAACCTGGTTCAGTTGAAACTGAGCTGGAGGCATTGGAGAAATGACTAAAACCCTAGAACAAAGATATCAGAATGTTGTCCAAACCTACTACTGTGTTGTGTGATATTACTACTTTCAAACTATAGAATTCCTGAAACTATTAATGTTTAGGTTCTATCTGATATTCCTCTTGATTGAAAAAATACACTAAAAAGTAATTTTTTTTCACGTGGTTTTCCAAATAATCCACTCTTCTGTTCTTTTTATTTCCCTAGCCACTCAGTCATTAGCAAATATTCTGATATATTATGCTACAAAGTCTTTTTAATGTATTATAAACAAAGACTTTAAATAATCTCACCTCTCAGTTCTATTCTTTTCAGTATTACTTCAATTTTTTAAAATTTTTCTTTGATTACTCTTGTCTGAGATGAGAGTGCAAGATAAGGAATCATTGTCATTATATATGAAGAGGCCCACTATCATCTACTTCTGATGTCAACCTATGTAAGCTTTATATAATTTGATTCAGTGTCCTAACATGAAGTCAAAACACCAAATTCCAGCAAGAAGATATGTATACACAAATCCAAAATAACTTTAAGTGGTTGTCAATGACAAAAATGATTGGGAAGAAATTAAACATTGCTTAATAGTGTGTGTGTGTGTGTGTGTGTGTGTGTGTGTGTGTGTGTGTGTGTGTGTCATGTTTACATGTGGGCTGATGTGCATGTGGAAACCAGAATTCATATCCAGTATCTTTGGCAGTAGCTCTCTTATTTTCAGAGGCAGGCTCTTTTATCAATCCTGTAACTCAGTAATTCATCTCAGCTAGCTGGTCAGTGAGGTGAAGGAATCTACACACCTCTATAAAGTAACTCACAGTTGGGTTACTGACTTGTGCTGTAATACACTGCTTTAAAGGGTGCTAGTGTTCTGAACTCAAACCTTCAGACTTGAGTAGTAAGAGTTTTACTGATGGAGCTATATCTTTAGCTCCTGGTTAACATGTTTATATTCCAGTAACAAAATTGTTGAGAAATATATCAAGACAACAATATCACTTGTGGTAGTCATAAAAATACCTAAGAATTTAAAAAATTCGTACTCTACACTAAAAATTACAAAACTCTAATAAAACCTTGAAGATACAAAACTGCAGAGGATATTTTGTGTTTATAATGGGAAAAATTACTAACAATATATAGTATATGGTGGGACTTGCAGACTCATTGTAATCCTAACAAAACACCAACATTTGCAAAAAATAGGGAACAAACTGGTTCTACTATTTATATGTATGCACAAAAGAAATCAGATGTAAGAACATATTGAGCATAGACATGAGACCTGAGGCATCACCTTGACCTCAGTACATGCTACTCTAGTAGCCCACACCTACACATAATGGTTGGAAGAAAGGCAACTGGAAAAGCCCAGAGTTATTAGCGCTAAATCCATGCATCAGCCTGCTTATTCTTAAGACACTAAAAAAATTGCATTAAGAATAGCCTCTTCAAGTGCCAGGATAGGCTCCAAAACTACACAGAGAAACCCTGTCTTGGAAAACCAAAAAAATAAAAATAGCCTCTTCAATAAATGATGATGGGAAAGCTAAATATCCGTCTATCTACACACACACACAAATGAAACTTTACCTCTATTTCTTACCACATAAAAAGTCAACTCAAAAATGGATAATGTTTTCAAAAACCTAAATCTTAGAGTTCAATCTGTGAAGTTACTAGAAAGAAGCAAAAGAAAAATGCTTTAAGTCAGCATAGTCAGCATTTTTTTAAGTTTTCACATTACATTTATTTACTTATTTGTGTGTGTGTGTGTGTGTGTGTGTGTGTGTGTGTGTGTGTGTGTGTGTGTGTGTGCCTGTATATCTGTGTCCTTATGATCTGTGTCTGTATGTGTGAATATTCCATCACTGGGTGTCAGAGGACAACATGTAGGAATCTGTCCTCCTTTCACCACATTAATCTTGGGGGTTGAACACAAGTTGTCTGGCTTAGAGGCAAGTGCTTTTACTGGATGAATCATCTCAACAGTCAAGAAATAATATTTTTGGTTGGAGTCTTCCCCACCAAACGCAAACAATGAAAGCAAAATTAGACAACTGGTTCTATTACAAACTAAGAGGCTTCCCCATAGCAAATGAAACAACATAACTAGTAAGCTATCTTCAGAGTAAAAGAGAATAAATGAAATAATTACAATCCAACATAAGAAAAAAATTTCAAAACCAAAGGAAGAGTACAGAATCAAATACAGAGAAACAATAGGGAAGGCACTTTAAAAAGAAGACATGATGATGACCAACATTTTAAAAAAATTCTCAACTTCATGTGAGATCCATTGGAGAAATGCAAAGACCTCTAATGAGCATCACCTCACCAGTTGGGATGGCTGTTACTGAAAATACAGGAGAGCCACAAATGCAGAGGTAAGGGTAGTCTTTATGGTCCTAGCAAAGTACAAGCTAGAGCTGTCATACCTATAACTTATCCATAAGAAATGAAATCATCATATTGAAGTGATCCTTCCATGCCCATGTTTATTATAGCACTATTCAAAAAGGTCACATTAGTTGTCCACCAATGGATGTCAATATATATATTGACCATCAGCCCTTAAAAACAATATAATACTTGGATAGAAATAAATATGCTAAGTTAAATAAGCTATATTTCATAATATATATAATGAATATGTTATTTCAAGTGTAGAAGTCAGAATAAGTTGAACTCGGCATAGAAGACAAATAGTAATTATTAGAGGCTAAGAGAGGGATGGAGTTAAGAGAGGTGGTCCAACAGCTACCATAATATATTTATTTGGGGAAATAATTTCCAGTGTTTAATAGCACAATGGAATGGCTATACTTCACAATAACCTATTATCTGCTTTATGAAGAAATAGAAAAGTGGACTACAATGGTTTCACACATGAATAAATAATGAGATAGATGTATTACTTATTCTGAATTTATTAGAATTCAGTATATGTATTAAGATAACATGTTGTACCCTACATTGCAATTTTCTGTTAATTAAAACAAAGGCATCATTTGGCATGGACTCTTAAAAAACTCTTACACTGTATCAGCAGTTCTCAAATGCAGTTTTAGAACTTCTGTATCTGGGTCTCTTCTATTACCGTCACTCTGCTAAAGGAGCATCACAATAAAATGATTCCTACTGACATATTTCTATACCCATAGGTCAATGACTCACCAGACTCTCATCAGACAAGCTTTTTGTAGTAGATGAGAAACAACACAGAGAGAGACTCACTACTGGACAATGTGTAGAGAGTGACAGATTTTAGGGCATTGGGTGTCAAATGGTTTGTCCTCATCAAAACTCCTCTTAAAGCTCAGAGATCTATGTATGAGGAGGCAGAAAAATTGTAAGTCAGGGGTGACAGACAACTCCAAGGAAACAGTATCTATCAGACACAACAGGACTGATGCCCATATAAGCTCACAAAGACTATGGCATTATGCATAGGTTCAAGCCAGACATTATTAGAATACTGGGAGAGGGACACAGAGGTCCCATATCTAATCAAGAAGTTATTTACAAGTGATACAATTGCTAGGAAAGAGAAAAATCAGTTTGACACAATGAAGTATCCCTGGGTATATGAACTAAACTCCAGGGCAGCCACCATTTCCATGGGTAGTTTGCCAACACAAAATGAACTCCGTGTTTGTTTGGTTTTGTCAGCCTTTTATTTCATTCTGGTTTGTTTTGGCATATTTTTTGTTCTATTGTTTTTTTAAGTATGTTTTGATTTTTGTTTATTTTTAAGAGACAACGTGCATGAAGTTAGGTGTGTAGGGAGGTGAGAGGGATTAGGGGAGGGAAATAAGATCAAAATATATCATATGAAAATTGAGTAAATAATAAGAAACTTACTACAGATTCCAGTATTTAGCCAAATACATACACCATTGTCCTCAACCTAAAACTTCAACTTCAGAGACATTAGCTTTAGAAATTACCAACACTTGAAAATATGGATACACAAGGTTATCACTTGAATAGGGTTTAAATTGAAATCAACTTAATGACTATGCACAGAAAAGTTGTGCAGCATATAAAAATTCAAGGAAGACAGACTAAGAAGATGATTCAGGAAATAAAAGACTTGCCAGGTAAGCGAGTGTATTTGAGTTTGTATCCCCAGCAACACAGCAAAAAGATGGGAAGAATCCCTGGCATTTTCTGGCGCAGGCACACGCGCGCGTGTGCGCGCGCGCACACACACACACAAACACACACACACACACACACACACACACACCCTGCCATTTTCTGGCACACACACACACACACACACACACACACACACACACACACACACACACACACACAGGCACACATGCACAGAAAGTGGCTACCTAAAAGGAGCATGAGAGAAAGGAGTGAAAAGAAAAGTGTGGAATATAAAAATAGAAAGGTTAAAGAAATGAAAGTTTCATGATTTTTAAAGAATACTTTAGGGTCTTAGAACTGTACTATTTTTTACATATTTCTCTAAACCAATAAAAACTAAAGCCAGCATTCTCAGCACACATGTGGTGGCTTACAACTAACTGTAACTTCAAGTTTCTAGATCAAATGCCTTTTTCTGATTCCTATGGGCACTCCATGCATGTGGTACACAGACACGCATGCAGACAAAACATCCATATACATAATAATACCTTATGTATTATATATAATACCTAATATCTTAAAGTTTTCCTTTAAGTTTCTGATTTTTATAGTTATAATGTAGCTATTGCAAGCTCTTACTACTATGGGGTAACTAACTGTCCAGTGTGTATACAATCTTTCTGCTATTTGCACACTTATCTGTAATTCTGAAATTATTTGAATGTAATTTAGAACAATAACAGCCTATTAAAATAATGACTTTTACATTGGTCTTAATATTCTATGCCTTGTATGATATGAGAAGAATTGACTTAATACACATGTTATCTATTTACCAGTTCAATGTTCTGTATAATATAATTGAGTGAGGATCACTGTAGTTATGTTTTAATTTTAAAATTTGATTACATAGGGAAAATTGCGCACTATTTAGGGCAAATATTTACGATCTTATTTTCTATGAATAACCTGTTCATACTAATCTGGACATTTTTGTTTTTCAAATTAGTCATTTCCAAAGAAATCCTGTTCTATTATTGGTTTCTTCTTTGTTATACTGTTGTTGTTATTTACTTTCAGTCATAAACACAAGGTAACAAAAACAGCATACAGTGCTGTTCGGGGTGTTATCATTTCAGCGTAAACAGATTATATCATTCTTCTGAAAGACTTGCTTGATGCTTAAAAATCCAGCCAGCCTTTCATAGCCTGCCAACTGTGAAAAGCACCATGGAAGGTTATAGAACAAAGAAATGAATGAGAAATCCTCCTGGCTGCAATGTAGATGGAGAGCAGATGTGTATAAACATGACATTTGTGACAAGGGAGACGTGAAAAGCATTATGACAGGGACATCCCTGTCACCATCTCAGAAAAGTGTTCAAACCTGCCTGTACCTGATTGAGAACGGAAAGATAATTTAGAAGTGATGTCAGATTACTGTAAATTATCATCTACATTTTTTAGGTGACCATGTAAAGAAAGGATTTCCCATGTGTGTAGAACAATATGCACATGCATAGAAGTATGAGAGATTTTTAATGTGTTTTATTTAAGATTTATTTTTATTTTATGTTCATTGCTGTCTTCTCAGCCTTTTGTCTGGAATGAGCTGGATCCCATGGAATTGGAATTATGGACAACTGTGAGCTGTTCTGAAGGTGTTGGGAATTGAACCTGATCCTCTGAAAGAGTAGCTAGAGCCCTTAACTGCTGAGCCATCTCTCCAGCTCCCGAGTGAGAATTTTATACCCAGTGAATTACACACTAAAGAATGGTAAACAGTGGCTTAAGTGTAGATACAAATGGAAAAAGTAAATAACCAACTTCTAATTCTTGTTTTAAATTTTTTAAAATTAAAAACAATCTTATTTTACGTACTAATCCCAGTTTCCAACTTCTAATTCTTTTCCTTTTAATTACTTATCTTTTTCTATAAGGCCAAAATGCATCTTTGAAAAAGCAATACAGCCATAAATGACTGAATGCCTATCATAACAACATGTAGGAGGCAGAGGCAGGAAGATCAGAGTTCAAAAATAAGATCTCATCACAAAACTCCCTAAACAACTCAAAGAAAACCTCTAAATACTGCAATGATTTTTATAAAACTTTCTCATAACTCAGAGATAACAAGTAAAGACTCACTCTTGCCTTTGAAGTCTAACTTTATCTTTAAAATTGGACCCTGGAGTAATACACATTTAAAAAAAAAAAAAGTCCTTACCCTGAGTTTGTCTGAGTGTGAGGGGCCACATCCAAAATGAAAGAGAATTACTAAAAAGTATCATTTTCAGATACAACACCTCCTATCCTATCTGCATTTCTTTCTGCAGCACACAAAGGAGCTTTTGAGTTGGTTTACAATGTGGGCCACATCATGGAGAGGTTGAATGAGTCTCCCAAGATGATTTCCTGTTTGCCAAACCAACCAGAATAGTCTCAGCTTCACTGGCAGCAAGAAGGCTGGCTGATACTTCGTGGCATTGCTGTTGACTCACCATCAGAACATACAGAACATACAGAACATGCACATTGATTGCCCAAATTCTAAGTATGAATTTTTCTTTCTGTTACCCAGTTGTTGACATTGCACACCAAAACAAATTTTACAAGAAAATATACATAGCTATTTGTGGGTATCAATAATAAATTATATGCAAATATTAAAAATATTTAGTATTAAATTATTCTTGGGTATATGAAATTCAGTTGGTACAAGATGAATACAAGAGGTCATGATCACTTATTGCAAACGTCATTCTGAACAGTTTTCCATGTGAACAGAACACACAAAGCAACATACAAGTAAACAAAAATGATAAAATCGTCACTTCAGAGTCAACGGCTATGTTTAAAGTACTAATATAACAGTTTCTCCTAGACTTCTTCATATTACTTTCCTACCAAACCTGAAATAGCCTGAGTTTAAATTTCATCTTCTTTCTTGTAAGTCCAATACATCAAGGATTTGTTTAATATATATATATATATATATATATATATATATATATAATTTAGTTTTGACATCTTTGAAATGAATTCCCCTCTGAATATCATCTTTATACTCACAAGAATTGAAAGTTACTTGGAAATATAGATACATGAGATTATGTATATCAGGTTGTGAAATCAAGTCAGACTCTTTGGCAGTTGGCAAAAAAGAAATTAATCTATCTTTTAAAGATCATAAAAGTGTACTGTGAGAAAAATGCACCATTAAATCATCTCACCTAAAACTGAATAAGCTTTATTGATTTCTTTTAAAGCAAATTTTCTAGTGGACTTGATCCAAATCTCAATCTCTCTGGCAGCTTATTCAAAATGCATTTACCCAACTGAAGTAAAAAAAGTTTCCATGAAAAAATATTAAAAGTTAGATGATATATATATATAAAGCCTGAAGGCATATTCTTTCCAGTGGCACCTTACTTATCATCTATTACCACAGATCCTGTCCCAAGAGAGACCTGCCTCTGTCCCATGCTAATGGCAATCTCCAGTCTGGAAGGGGTAGAACAGAAGTACTCACCATTTCTTAATAAAAGGTTTGGTTTATTTTTAAGCATGAATCACTTGTAGAGGGGAGATAAAAGAGAGATATGGGAAGGGATGTTATAGAATGTAGCTGGGAGTGTGATGACAATTTGAAAACTTAAGTACTTTTTTCCTTGGAAGATTTTACAATATTGCACAAGAGACAGAAATATGTAAGAATGCAATCAAGCAAAGAAGAAAAGGAAGCATATCTTTTACCTTCTCCTATGGAATAACTAACGAACTGTTATTGGCTGAGGGGAGGTATCTTATACATTAGGCAACAATTGCATACTAATGTGTGTTTGCTACATGCCAGCCACTGTTGTAAATTCTTCACTGCCATCTTACCTAAGATCTTCTAGAAGTTTCTGACACTGTGACTAGAGTTCATTTTAAAATATGCAAATCCAAATCTAAGTTCTTTTGGAAACTTTGAAGATGTTAAGGTCTGTAGTTAATTTGCCCTGAGGAGAAAGATAGTTCTTATTTATTTACTTATTTTAATGTAAATATTCATATATATTAATGAAGAAATAGGGATATATTTGGTTATAAGCTACTATGTTGGACTCTGCTGGCAATATTTTAGTACATAGTGTATCATACAATCACTCTACTACATTTATAAAATACACAAGATCCTAAATTCTGGGACAACCTGGGGATCCAAGCCTTTTTCATAGATACACAAAGCAATCCATTTGATTGCCAAAAGTGTTAGCAATAATGGGAATTTAAAACAGGGTTCTTCTAGGTAAAAAAAAAAATGAGAGACAAGAATTTCAATAACAAAGGCAGGATGATCAAAATGTAGGCACCAATTTAATGCATGAAGAGAAACAAGTAGTTTTCTACATCTCTAAATGTGATGTTATGAAAAGAACAGAAGCAGGAAAGGGCTCTGGGGACATGCTGTGGGGAACCATTTAACCATGAGGCAAGACCTGATCATTCAGGCAACAGTCTTAGAAAACTAGAGATATGATCTTTGTGTATGTGTACCCAACTCTTGAGTTCTGTGATTATAGGAGGTGCCATGTCTGCCTGAGTGTTGTGTGGGCTCAGTGTGTCCAAAGTCCGTTCATCACATTTAGAACACAAGGATTTTGTTCACTGAGCCACCTCCCTAGCCCATGGCCTTAATTTTTTTTAAAGAAACATCATGAAAATGGGATAGAGTATTCAGCATAGTGGAAGGCATGAACAGAAACTTGGAAATCATTTTGGAATCTACTACGATATTTTATCTGAAAGTCTTAAGTTGTGCCAGGTATATAATGCAATGGCTAGCTGTATGGAAAATCAACTTACGAGTAGAAATTCACTTTCTCATTAAGACATAATTAGATGCTTAGTTGGAAAAGTAGGAGGCAGCTGGTTATGACCAGATGATTTCAATTGGGAAGATAGCAGACAGATGTTCTTAGAAATTCATAGATCAATAGGTGGCTATTTCTTCCCTTAAGAAAAAAATCAGGTAATAGCCATATTTTCTGCCAGGCTTTCGAATTAAAGATTTCTTTAGTCAATAATTCTGTGCATCTTTATTGTATTTTGGCTCCCTTCATGACAAAATTAAGTTTTTGAGAAAGTTATTTATTTATTTTAGCTAATTTGTATACACCCATTACCCTTGATTAGATCTTGAAAGACAGATTTTAAAAATATCATGTTAAAGCTGACATTTTTGTAAGAAAATAATTGATAGACTGGATCCATTGAATATTCAAGTATTTGCAAAGCAACAAAACCTACATTGGAAAATTATAAATTGCCTAGATTAGGTATTGAGTGCCTCCTGTTTTTAAAATCATTTATTGGGCTTACTGTATAACAATTAGATTAAAAACAGCAACTGACAGCAAGGCCTCATTGTTGAAGACAGCATCTATACAACTCATTGAATATGGAGAAGTTGAGCTGGTGCCTACAAAGATATCTCACCCCCATGTTATAGTGTCTTTGGTATGGGAACGTACTCTGCATATTACCAAAAGAGAAATGTAAAACCAACCCAGCCACAAAACCTACTATCTGCAATCAGCCCTGAGAGCAATGGTGGCACAAAGATTATAGGGGTAGCCAAACAATATCTTATTTGATTTAAGGCCAATTCACAAGATGGAATGCATACCCAACATTGATAGGTTGAGTGACCAAGAAACAGAAACTAGATAGCCTAGAGACCTAGGTTTAAACCAAATACTACTTGTCTCAAAAATAATAACAGTAAGATAGCTCCTAATGACATTTTGCTATATTCATAGATTTGTGCCTTATCCAACCATCATCAGAGAGCCTTGCTTCTGAAGCAGATAACAACAAATACAGAGATCCACAGCCAGACATTATGTAAAAAGAGAAACCTTGGAACACAAAGCTCTAAATGTCTCCACCATATTCCCTCCCCTCAGACAGAGCTCAAGGAACCCCTCAGAAGAGGAGGCAAAAGGAGTGTAGGAGCCAGAGGAGACAGAGCACACTGGGACAACAAGGCTTTCTAAATTAACTAAGCAAGGCTCATATGAACTCACAGAGACTGAACCAGCAAACACAGAGTCTGCACAGGTCTGCACTAGGTCCTCTGTGTGTATATTAGAATTTTCAGTTTAGTGTGCTCATGGGACTCCTGAATGTGGGAACCAATGGGTCTCTGATTCTTTTGCCTTCTGTTTGGGCTCTTTTCCTTCTGTTCATTTGCCTTGTCTAACATTGATGAGATGGTGTTTGTTTATCTTATTTTTTTTAGGTTTTATTGTTATCTCTTATAATCCTGTTCCTTTGTAATAAGAGGCAGAAAGTGAGTGGGTCTGAATGGGAGGGAAGGTGGGGAGAAACTGGTAGGAGTAGAAGGAAGGGAAACTAAAGGGCTCTCTAATAGGCCTGAGCATGACAAACATGACTCCAGCTAAACTGTTAGATTACATTCCTAAAGTTAGTCCCCAAAGTCTATCCCAATGCATCCAAGGTCCAACTATCAAAACACCAAGGTCCAGCAATCATAATTCATTATTTGGCTACACTGTATAACCTGTCCAATCAGGACTTACCAACTCATCCTAGTACACACGTCCCCATTTTCTCCTTCGAAATCACCTTTGTAGAGATGCCTGCTGCTGACTTTATCTGTCCAGAGGCAGCAACCCCAACCCCACTTGTACCTCCAGGGTAATAAATCTACTCTGTACTGAGAATTTGGTGTCTGGGTGTGTTCTGTGCCAACTGAGGCCCCTTTATAGAAACTAATTAGAATATATTATATGAGAAAATTATTTTTAATAATAAGGGAAACACAAAATAAAAATAACAAGATATTAAACCAGGGTGTGCATTTTTGTTAAATGATAAAATTTACTAAAAATGGAAACATTTCCTTAACTTGACTTTGGCACTCCATATCTAAAGAATGCATTAAGGTTAAAAGGATTTCCCAAATATAGGTATCTGTACCTGTCCATCAAGCCCGTAATTAAGTTAAATGCTGATTTCCTTTCCAGACTTTTACAGTCACATGCCCTTGCATCTGCTGTTCCTTTGTTCTTATTTACCAAACAATTGAGTTAGTAACTGTGTGAGGAAGATTAGCTGGGAATACCAGGCAACCTTTTGCAGATAGACAAAATAACCAGTGACTCTAGGAAAAGAAAACCAAGAGAATGACTGACTTCAGGAGGCAACAGGGCATCTGAGAAGGCACATTGATTGCTTCCAGAAATCAGAATGCTAAGGTGCATGAAACTTGTGGGGTTTTGTTGTTGTTTTGTTTTAATGTGAATTGCTGTTTCTTACATGGAAAGGAATATAACTCTGAAATTCTGAGCAACTTTAGTTAATGTATTTATGGTCCTTGAAGAAATAGTTGAAAAGGAAATTTTAAAAATGATGGATGAGAAAGGGAAAACCTGAACTCAATGTTGATTTTTGCAAAGGCACTAAACACCTTTGTGTTTAGTAGAAAGTAGCTTTTCAAGGTCTGCTAACTAATCAGTGGTTTGAACTTGGATAATGTCACTCCAGTTTTCATTCAAACAATGCTCTACAAGATCCAAGGACAATTCATAAGAGGCACTGCAAATTCTTGTATTATTTTAAAAATTATCCTTGCTTTTAAACAATTAGTTTACTGGGTTTTGATACACACACTAAAAATGTATTAGTTAGATAATTTAATCATCATTCCCTTAGCTTCTCCCACATCCCTAGGTACCTATTGGCTACCAATTAATGTGATTTCAATAAAAATATTTTTGGAGGTGAGTTAAGTAACTTAGTGTTAAAGTGTCATACATAAATCCAAAGGCAACAACTGTCAAGGTCAGAATTATAATGCTGTGAACTACAGTATATTAAGGAGAACAAAACTTCAGTACACTAAGGAGAATGAAACTTCAGCTTTAGATATCTGTTCCATCTTAATACACTAATAAGAAAGTGACCCAAAGTAGACTTCATTATTGCTTATACCATTTACATGCAGTCTTCTTAAACATTAAAAGTATTTAATAGTAAAATAAAATATGTAAGATGTGATCATCTGATTAAAAAAATATCAAAATGCAACTTCTCATTCTTCATGAAGATACAGCTTGTATCATTCCCACAAATATCCAAAGAAGTAGCTAAGCACATATATACAAAACTTTTTCCCCATAGTACTGAGATCTAACACTTCTAGGCCAATTTTCTATTACTGAACTACATGCTCGGCCCCAAAATCATTATCTTTTAAAAACTATACATTAAAGCATGATACATCATAAATATAAAACACATTCTGCATATTTTCTAGACCTCAGTTGTTAGTTATTAAATTGTTTGATGGACTACTTTCTGCATTCCTTGGTAAGTCTTCATTCTTTAATGATCAGGTACAGCCATGGTGTTTTCAAATTACCACATGCATTGATCCCCAGAAATTATCATTTCCTGTAACTGATAATACCACAAAGTAAAACACAGTGTGGTTGCTGTGAATATTAATTTTCAGATGACATTTATTTACAACATAACTAAAACACTTACAAAGTGAGGATCAGAGGTAGCTATAAGAAAATCTTAGTTTTTGAGGGAACAAACCATGTCAAGAGGGTAAAGTCTACTCAGAGATGCAGAATGGGATGGTTAACTTATATGATCAAATTTATAGGGTTTTCAGTTCCCTAGACTGAACCTATGGGAACATTTACAAAGAGGTTTAACTAAGGAGAGAAGACTCATTCTAAATGTAGGTGACATCATCACATTGACTAAGAACTCAGAATGAATAAAGGAGAAGCTAAGGTAAGCTCCAGCATTCATCTCTCTGCTTGTAAACTGCAGAGATAATGTGACCAGCTCTCTTATAATGCAGACACCATACCTTCCCAGTCACCATGTACTGTAGTTCTCCCCTCAAACCATGACTCAAAATAAATCCTTGCCTCCTCAAATACCCTTTGTTAAGTATTTTTTGCAATTGAAGAAAAGTAACTAACACACTTATTTTATTAGGATTATTTAGATGGCCCTATTCATACATTAATTCAAGATTTAGTTGTTGGTCATCTATCATATTCCATGTCCCACTCTGCAAGAATAATAAGAATAATAATAAGAATTAAGAATTAAGCAGGTTTTAAAGAGTGTGTTTTTAAAAAAATAAAAAGTTAAATAAAAACAATGTCATTTAAAGGGAAAATAAACCAATACATATATTTTTGAACATTTTTTAAGTAAAACATGCTTTTTGTTATTAAAATTAAGAAACCATGAATAGTCTTTCATGTTTGTACATTTGTTTTGGGAGGATTTTGACACAAGAGCTCTCTACCTAGCCCTGGTGTCCTAAAACTCATTAGGCTGGCCTCAAGCACATAGAGATCCATCTGTCTCTGCCTCCTGAGTGCTTGGATTAAAGTCTTGCACCACCACACATGGCTTCTGCATTAAATTTTAATACAGTTCTGCTTAGTCATGTGTCATAATGGTATGTTATTTTGCATCCATGAGCACCAGATTTTAAGATAAATAAACAGTTCCACAGGGCAAGACATCAACAGTCTATAAATGACAATTCTCCTAAAGGAACTTGAGAACTGGTGTGTCCATATCAGATAATTGGTCAAAATTATCACAACTTTCCAGAAGTTAAGGAAAGTCAAATACAGATCATAAGTGTTTTTCCTTGAAACCAATGTCACTTATATTCACCATTATGATTCTATCAAAGCATTTATTATAAATGGCATTTTCTGTGTGCTTCTGACATATAATTAGCTCGATTATTTATGCTTTTAATTATACAATTATTCAAGACAAAGGAATTATGTACTTCAATACTTTGTTTTTCACTATAAATATCAATTCATTTTATCTTATCAAAAATTTCAATGTTGGGAAAATGACCACTACTACTACAGTTTTAAAAACAAACAAATAAATGGAAAAATAATGATCTCAGAATATGAATAGCAATAATTCCAAATAAAATTATCAATAAAAATTCAGATGAACTGTTTGTCTCCACAGCAATCTTTGCAGGACCATAAAGAAAATCATAAGATTAGGACTTTTAGAAAAATTCCAAGGCATAAAATATTTGCCAGGAATTCAATTCAGCTCAGTGAAAGGATGATGAAGTGGAAACAAATAAAATTGCCCTTGGTGGTTCACACTTGAAATCCCAGCACTTGGGAGACTGGGGCAGATGCCATAGTGACAAAAAAAAGGGGGATACATATGCAGACTTTAATACTGTGTGTGTGTGATGGCTACATTGGTCTTCTTGGTCATTATTTCTGATTAATTCAATGTAAATGATTATTACATATTTTCTTTAAAATCATCTTTCCCTCTAAGGTGGTTTCTTCTGTTGTCTAATCTAATCTGTGAATCTGACCTTAGCACAGCATGATCAGAAGAATGCCAGACATCGCCATGATTAGCAAAGGCCAACTGATTCAAGATGACATCCCAAGTTAGACAGGACAGAACTCCAAGTAAATTATAGCTTCTTTAGGCCAAGTATACACCATATCATACTATGACAAACTAGTCATTTTTTTCTAAAACATCCACACTAATTTGCTTATCCTGAAGCCTGCAGGCATTGTACCTGCTTAAAAATGCACTTAATAATGAAGAAAAAAATTACATGGTGAAAAGGCATTGCCAAAGTTGGCTTTCTCTTCCTATTAGGGACACACATCTAATTAGGCAGAAGCACAGCAGTGGAATTCAGCATGTCCTTTGTATGTCTGGATTGTGACCAGGCCATCTATGAATTCATTTGAAAGGGGATGTGTTGCCAGCTGGTGTCAGAAATAGAACCATCATCGGGCATTGTATAGCTGTCAGAAATAATAACAAGGTTTAATTCTCCTTGACCTTGGCCAAAATTGAGCTGGTTACTTAAAGACAAGAGTACCAGAATGTGGTTTTATTGTTGAAAGATTATATATAATGTCTTTAGAATGCAACCCTGAAGAAAACTACAAAAGCAAAGTGGTTACCATGTACTATTAATTAACTTCCAAAAGATATGAACAATATGTAGAGCAGTAAACACAAATAAAATCAGTTTTCTTAAAAAAAAGTATTTCAAAAAAGACCACTTCACCTTTGACTACATATAATGACTTCTAATATTTACCAAATTGTAATTCATTGCCAAACAAAACAAAAAACAGCTCTACAGTTGATGAAAAGCATTGTACATGTTATTGCTTGGCCCATACAAGTTTTACACACTAGTTATGGTATTGTTTGGAGTAGGGGATGGTGCTGTTCCCCACCATTCAGTGTTAATCTGTGTACTATATGAGGGGTCCTTGCAAACTGACATATGACATTAACATTACTTGTTTCATTGAAGTGGTTGCCTATTTAGAATTGTAACACCCAGATGACAGCCCCATATCATTTATCAACAAGGCCAAAGTAATTAATAAATACATATAAACTAGCACTTGGAGAAAGCACTCAACAGAGGCTAGTAAATAAACTCAATAGGTGAATTGGTTAAGGACACATACATAGCTCAATATTCCTTTTCTACAATCAGAATTTTAAAAACTAATTAGTGATGTTTGTACTTTCAAAGTAGCGTAAATTGTGTTCAATGTGAACAGTCACATGACCTGATGAACTGTCCAAAATAGTGTACAAATTAGTAAATGAGTTTCTCCATCCCTATCCCCATAGATTTCATATAGGTATTTATTTCTATGGTCAAATACTATATTTTGGAGTTGGAGAGAGGGCTCAGTGGTTAAGCAGTAGGTTCAGTTCTGAGTTCCCACATAAGGTGGCCTATAACCAGCAATAGCTCCACTCTAGGCAACACAATGCCTTCTCACCACTATGAGAAATCACATACAACTTCAGATACAAACACAAAACAGAATATTGGGTCTTATATTCTGTTATTATCACATATAAAAGTATGGGGTTACATATATTAAGGATTATTCTAGATTATATCATGTCAAAAACACTGTAGCAATTATTTGACTTACAAATTTCAGGAATTCATAAGTTTAAAAATTATAAAAGTGATCAAGTTTAAAAATGAGTATTTTTGCTAACATATAACTATATTTTCATATACATAAAAATAATTCCAGTATGGGAATAGTGATTTGGGGCTCATTAATTCAAGAATAGTTGTGGGGTTTGGAGAGAAGACTTAATGGTTAAGAGCATTGGCTGCTCTTCCAGAAGATCTGGTTTCAAGTCCCAGAACCCACAAGGTGGCTTCACCACCATCTGTAAGTTACTCCAATTCTAGCAGATCTGACACCTTCATCTTGTCTCCAAGAGCACTAGGCACACACATGGTACAAATACATGCAGACATGCAAAACACCTATACAAAATAAATAACAATAGCACAATAATATTAATAATAATAACAATAATAAGGAATACTTAAGTATTATCAAAGCACACACTGTGTTGTATTTACTTTGTATTTTTCAAACATGCACAGATTATAGTTAGCACAAAATTAAAAAGCAAGCTTTATGAAAAACACTCCTGAATAGTAAAAGAACTGCAGAATTATCACCATCCCTAATCTCAAATTGTACTACAGAGCTATCAAAATAAAAACAGAATTGTATTGCCATAAAAACAGACACATTGATCAATGGGATCAAATTGAAGACCGTCCCCCAAATAAGTCTATTTGGCTATGGACACATGACCTTTGATAACAAAGCCAGAAATAAAAACTGGGAAAAATTCCAGCATTTTCAACAAATGATACTAGTCAAACTGGTTGACTTCATGTAGAATAATTCTAATAGATCATACTTACTCGCCCAGTACAAAACTCAACTCTTAATGGATCAAAGACCTCAATATAAGGCCAGATACACTGAAACTGATACAAGCATAAGTGGGGAATAGTCTTGAACTCACTGGCAGAAAAAAAAATAGTTTCTGAACTGAACATTGATAGCACAGGCAATAAAAACAATTAATGTGTGACCTCATGAAACTGAAAAGATTTTGCATGGCAAAAGACACTGTCATTTGGACAAAGTGGCTGACTACAGAACAAGAAAAGAGTTTTGCCAACAGCACATCAAAGTGCTAATATCCAATGTTCACAATAAACTAAAAAAGGTGTACATCTAAAAAAACAACCCAATTAAAAACAAGGTATGGATCTAAACAGAGAATTCTAAACAGAAGAAACTCAAATGATTGAGAAGCATTTAAAGAAAGGTTCAACATTCTTAGACATCAGGGACTGCATATCAAAACTACTTTGAGATTTCATCCTAGACCAGTCAGAATGTCTAAGATCAATCAAACAAGTGACACCTCATGCTGGTGAGGATGTGGAGTAAAGGGAACACCTAGTCATTGCTGTTGAAAGTGTAAACTTATACAGCCTACTATGAAAATCAACGTTGCTATTCATCAAGAAGCTGGGAACCAATCTACCTTAAGATCCAGCTATACCACTCTTGGGTATAACCAAAGGACACTTTACCCTACCACAGAGACATTTGTTTGACTATACTCATTGATGCTCTAGTCATAATAGCCAGAAATAAGAAATAACTTAGGTTTTATTAACAGATCAATGGATGAACAAAATGATACATGTTTACAGAATGCAAAGATACTCAGCAGTTAAAAAAATGAAATCATGAAATTGGCAAGTAAATGGATGGAGTTGAAAAAAATCATTCTGAGTAAGGTAATCTAGACTCAGAAGACAGAAATAGTATGCATTCATTTGTATGTGGATATTGGCTGTTGAATCATTTATAAACAAGCTGCAAGCCATATTACCATAGAGGGTAGTTATAGACCTAGGCAGGAGGGATGGGACTCCTTAGAAAGGGAAAATAGAATAGATAGTCATGGATGTTTATGAGGGGTCTAGAAAGCCAAGCTCAGCCTGGGAAGGGGAGGGAAGCAAAAGGTGGGGGAACTAATATAGAGAAGGACATATAAACTAAGGACATTTGCAAGATTTCATGTGGAAACCTAACACAGTAAAAGCTCCCTTAAACATATACATATAAGAAGGAGCTATAAATGAAGTTGCCAAATAATGGAGAAGACAGAGCCCAGTCTTAAAATCTTTCATCACCAAATGAAGCTTTTGGTACTGGGAATAGGTTACACCTAATGGAGTTTTGTCCAAAAGGGCAGCATGGGAATCCACAGTCAACCCAGACTGTTGACAAGTCTATTCATTCATCTTCACAAACTGACAGCAAAGCCCTATTGCTGAAGACAATGCTCACATACCTCATTGAACATGGAGAAGCTAGAGACTTTAGTCCTACAGACTACAAGTCCATGGTACTGGAAAGTACCTACCTGCAAGACATGCTGTTGTAATAATGGCACAATGCTTGTGGGAGTAACCAACCACTATCTGATTTGAGTTAAGGCCTACTCTATGAGATGGAGCCCATACATGAAACTAGATAGCCAAAGAGAAAGACCTTCCAGATATAAAATGACTGATGCATATATAAACTCAAAGAGACAATGGCAGTGTAAAAGGGACTTGCAAGGACCTCCACCAGATGCGATCATAGAGCTGGGAGGAGAAATGAGTACATGTCCCTGTCTCTAACCCAAAAATCTATCTCCAATTGACAAGCACTTGCAAATGAAAAATTATTTTTATCCAGAGGCATCTCACTGGATAAACAAAACACTCTTAAGAATAGAGCCCGTGCCTAGCAGGAGCTGGCCCACCAAAAATAAATAAATAAATAAATAAATAAATAAATAAATAAATAAATAAATATGAACTCAAGGGCATTTGAAGGTTCACTATCTCACAAAGTTTCTTCAGAGAATTTGTTTCTTTACTTTACTGGTTCTTTGTGTATATATTATGGCTTCTGGTTTTACATTTTTATGAGATTCTTGTGGGTGTGAACATGTGTCTGTAAGTCTATATATATTTCCTCTGCTTTTTCTTTGACCCTTTTTCTTCTTCTTCTTCTTTTTGTCCTGTTCTAGTTTGTTTTTCTTCTAGCTTATTTTGCTTTATTTTATTATATTACTATTTTTAGATGTCTATTTGTTTTCTAAGGAAAGACAGGAAGGTTGTGGATCTAGAGGAGAAGGAAAGCAGGATGAAATGGGAGGTGTGGGGATGTGGGACATGGTAATCAGAATATATTTTATGAGGAAAGAAATCTATTTTCAATACAAGAAAAAAGCAGGCTCTATCTACTTGCTTTAGCTAAATAATTTTATTTTGATACTTCATCTATTAAAGAGGATACATTACTACGACAGTTTTGGTTACCGGGCCTACATTGTTAAAATTATAGTCAAAAGATAATTCCTTTAACCCAAGTCTGCTAATGCAGTAGAATGAAACAATAAATTACTCCACCATCATGAAAAGAAGTACTACAAAGCAGGTAAAAAACCACCCTAGTGATAGGTGAAACTCAGGAAAAAGCCGAGACAAGTTTGTATTTAAATCTCTGTTTTTATTAATTCTCCTTCTGCTTGTTAAATAACTTTATTCCTCTTCAACCAAGTTACTATACTGATAAACGTCAAGAAAAAAAATCAGCACATTTTCTAGCTGTTGTGTATACGAGTCTAGGGCATGGTGCCTTACTCAGTGAAGGAACTGAACATCTGTGGGAAAGGCCCATCATGCAGGCACCAGAGAAGCAAACGTGAACCCAAAGCCCATTTCCACTTCTAGGCAGTCACAATTTCTCCTGCATAAAATAAGGATCTGGAGAAATACCACTGGATAATCATGGTTCAACTATGGGAGGTCTAGAAAAGAGATTTTGACCAAAATGTTCTATGTCCATCAAGCTCTTTTAAATGACAGCCAGCCATCATTATATAAACAATGCAAACACCATAAGCAATTTTAAGGCAAAATTTTACATCTATACCTTTATTTACATTTTAGCTTAAGTCTTATCAGCAGAAATTGTAAACCCAGGTTTTAAAACAATTGCCCACTATTAAGAGTTGAATTTTCCTTTTATACAAGTGTGCAATGTGGCCGAGTTCAGAATTTGAAAGAGTAAACAGGAACCAGAGCCTAGTGGGAAACACTTGTCTTGAAGCACTAGAGTACACCATACATGGTTTGGAGTATTTGTGTCCACAAGATGCCACATAAGGAGGCACACTGGATGGTATAGATGGCTATGATGGGAGCAAACAGCCTCTTCCTGTACCTCTTCTTCAGTAATAATGGATGATTGTCAGTCATATTAGTGCAACATCTTGAGAAATATTTCCAACACCTATACTGTTATTCCATAGCTCTCATTATTTTAAACTGCTGATGTGTAAAGGAACCACACCTCAAAAATGCAAACGCAGCAGATAGATATTTTCATAATTTGATTCCTTGCCATAAGATTAACTGGGACCAAAGTTAATTTGTCACTGAAAATTGCTTAACTTAGGACAAAGCACAATATACATCAGAAAACCTGCTGTATCGATGACCAGTTTTTCCAGTATTCTCTACTGGTGGCTCATTCTTACATGCTTAGAACTTTTAATGGCACGGTGGGAAGAGCACAAGGTAGAGAAGGAAAAGAAAGAGGAGGAGGAGAGAGAGGCAGAGAGGGTGGGGAAGGGGGGACAGAGGAAGGAGAGGAGCAGAGAGAGAGAGAGAGAGAAAGAGAGAGAGAGAGAGGGAGAGAGAGAGAGAAAGATCAAAGAGTTATAGTAAAGGTTTCTTTATTGTGTCTAGTTCCATGATCACTAAATATGAAGTATAATAGGCAATAAAATAAGCCAGAAAAACTGACACACAAAACTAAATCTCTACACCAATGTTTATTAGGAATACAACTCAGAAAAAAAAAAAAAACTAGTTAAGTATTTTGGGCCTCCTATCTATACAATGAGGCAGTGTAATTATCCCTGCTACTCCTGGTCATTTGCAGGACTGACATTGGAATATTGGAATATTGGAAGCACTCTGTGTCAAGTCTGAACTAAGGCATCTGAGATCAGAACACATAGCACTTTCTAGGTTAGGACTCACTGGAAAGAATGTTGTAGATAGGACAGATAAAGGATCCCATAACCAGAATGCCAGCTCTGCAATTATTTCTAGGGTCAGATTTTTAAAATTCTTTTCAAAATGCTCTTAGAAAAACCAATTACCTTTGTAACCCTGGTGAATTGATTGTGAGTACCATTTGCCTCTGCAGCTCATAAAGTCCTAAAAGTCCCTAGACTCTCCCCTCCTTTCTTTAAACCCTAGTCACACCTTGCCATGGATTTCTAGAAAACAACAGACTATTTTCAGTTGCCTAGAGAAATCTGTTTCAAGTCCAAGATTCTCAGTGAGGGCCGTTTTTTTTTTTTTTTAAATAAAGTTCAATAATATGAATAACAGTAGCTTATTGCTATAGGGCACACTGACAACTTTGAATAAAATGGGGGTTGGAGAAAAATGTTCATGATTTTAGTTGAGAGTTGCTTTATTTGGATAAGTGCATCACTAAAAAGGCTCAGTGTAACCCGGGAATAGCAGAACATTTTGTGGGTTGTCACTAGTAGGAAATTATAAGGTCACCAGGGCTTGTGCTTCAATGGCTTGTGAGTTTCTGTCCCTTCTTCTTTTCACTCTGGCCATGAAGTGACAAAATTTCTCCTCCTATATACTCTGGCCCTCATGTGCTGCCTTACCATGGGCTCAAGCCAATTAACTAATCTATTGTGAATAGAAACTTTCAAACCATGAACAAAACATCATTTTTCTCTTAATAATTTGATTACCTCATGTAATATGCTATAGTGTGAGACAGCTAACACAAGGTTCATTGATTGTAATATGATCTGTACAAACAATTTACCTGTCTCTCCCTCCACCTCTCATTGTGTCTCTGTCCCATGCCTCATGTGTATATTGTGTATATCCAGTGTTGATATCCAGTGCCTTCCTCAATGGCTCACCTTATTTTTGGAGAAAAACTTTCTCACTGAACCTGCACCTCTCATTATGCTGACAGGCTCAGAGTCCTAGTGATCCTCCTGTTTCCACCTTCCCAGCTCTGCAATTCCAGGTATGAGCTGCCATCGTGGGATTCTTATGAGGGTGGTGGGCATGTAAGGCCAGCCCTCATCCATATGCAGCAAACACTACTGATTTAGATATCTTTCAAGCCCCTAGAGTTCCATTTTTTTTTCTTTTGGTTTTTCGAGACATGGTTTCTCTGTGTTTGTGTAGCTCTGCCTGTCCTAGAACTCACTCTGTAGACATGATTGGCCTGAAATTCACAGAGATCCACCTGCCTCTTCCTCTTGGGTACTAGGATTAAAGGCATGTGCCATCATCACCAGATGGAATTCTATATTGTAAACAAATAGTTTAGAACTTTCTCTTGATGTTTTCATTGACATTAGTCAAAGGAAAAAAAAAGATATCTCTCCATTTTATCAACATGTCTATACACTCTTTCAGCAGTGACTAGGAATTTTCACTGCTTTTATGGATTATATTATGCAATTGTATATGGGCATCCATTACATCTACAAGAAAGAGACTTTTTAAAAGATTCTGCTGCCACCTAAATGGCAACAGTTTCTGGGACTCATCAGCAGTAAGTCCCATCATTTACTATCATGCACCAACACCAGCAATGAAAAATCCAAATCAATTTTAAAACCATTAAATATATAGTACGTTAAAGTGGATTATAATGTAGCTCATTTCTGCAAAAGTTCAGGTTAAAGAAAAGCAGCTGTACATTTGCATATCTGGAAATCAGTTTTCACTGTACTTCTCTCAAGCCAGGAAGGAAAATCTCTACTTGCAGCAAAGCTCAGCTTGCCAGCCATTTGAACACTTTTATTCTATGCAACCTAGTGCCACATTAGTTTTCTAAATTGTCACATGTTTTAGTTACTCACATTTGATTTTGAGTAGGTTTTAGAGGGATGTTGTAAGAAATTTTACCAATTTCTTTTTTCATATCTAAGAGTAAAGAACAAGTTTCATGGGTAAATAGTCAATTCTAAATACCATTATACTCATATTGAAGGATTTACATATAGAAGATTAAAACAAATTGCAGATATAAGGAGACCTAACAGCTTACAATTTGTTGAAGATCTATTTGTTCACTTAATGAGTTTGAATCAGTCATATTAAACTACTGATTACCAAAATCGACTACTGCCTTCTAGTCACAAATACAGTTTCCAAATTAAACATGTTGGCATGAAACTATGTCAATAGAAAAATGTTATCATTTTACAAATATTATGAACTGATTATCACTGTCTCGTCTGTCAAAATTACCAATCATTACTTGTTTCTATATCATTACCAATTCACTTTCTGACAAGTGAAGATGTTTTAGAAATACTCAAATCACATATCAGTAAAGATTTTCTATGCACCAACCTCTCTGAATGTCAAGTTCCCTGAATATATCAACTAAAATTGTGTATTGATTAGAAAGCAGCCTCTAGGGTGAATATTTATGAATGAACCCCAGGAATGAAAAGAAGAATGGTTAAGTTAGAATTCCACAGAACATGACAAGAAATATGCACACAATGTGCAAACTTGCTGCAAGAGAAAAAAATTCACACTGCACTGAGATAACTATACTTCATGAAGAATGTAACTGAAATATATAGTTAATGTATTTTAGCATTGGAGATGCCCTGAATTCATGAGGCCCTAGGATCAATATCTATACCAGAAAAACAAATAAAAGCAAATAAACAAATAAAAATCCTTTCAAACAGCAATTAACTCATATATCAAGCAGAAGTTGAACAAAGTTAATCTTAATGTTAAATTTGACACAGTACATATTGACATGATCTATTTTGAACAAAACACAAGTCTATTAATTCACAATAAGTGTATTCTGTAATTTCCAGCAACAAAACCTATTTGCACAGCTGTCTATTCTTTAGGAAGATGGCCAGGTAAAGGCAAAGTGAAAAAGCTAATTATTTTTGCTAAGCAGAGTTAGCTTGAATATTTTACTGTCATGTCTAATGTATGGAGCTAACCTCCTCCCAACCTGTGACTTTGAAAACCATTACACACAAAGAACATTGCATTTGCCATGGAAACCCAAAGTATGGAAGCCAGTATACCAGAATGAGTGTATTCTGCAGTGACTCTGCTTTCTCTGTAGAAATAAATGAGATTTAGCATTGGGGGGATCTGAAGCAAGACAAGGATATAAAAAGGGAGATGGCTATGGAGGCCTAGAACTAGAACACCATGGATCCCACAGACTGGGTCAGCACCCCCTCTTTGCCAGCATGTCTTTCTCAGAGTTTCCTGTATCTCTCTCTAGTTTCTAGTTTACTAAGGAATAGCATGTTGCAAATATATCCTGCCATAAATTTCACTTATATTTTCTATTAAAATCTGAAAACCATTGTCAACTTCATACTCCAAAACTTAATATAGGCATTCAAATAAGACCATCACTGATATCAAAATCTCTTCAAGAGTAAAATTGCCAGAAAATTCTGAAAGAAATCTGAAAATATTTCAGGTGCCCCTTTGCCCCTTGTCATCAACAGAAAAGGGACTTGGGGTAACTGGTTGACTTAAGGTATTTTGAAGGACAAGCATTATGCAATAGTAGGAACAATGTGCGACATTAATGGGTTAGCAAACATTTCCAATTTAAGAAAATGATGGCATTTTAGAGCCTCAAAAATTAATAACTCTTTAGAAGTGGATAATAATCATATTAAGCCTCACTCCATAAATGTGCCACTAACCATAGTGCATACAAAGCAACTCAGTGCATTGGAGTATCCAAAGCATCAGATTTGATAGACCGCTTTATTCTAAATCATGCATTGGTTAATCCCCAGTAAGAAACTCAATTTTAAAACAAATTGTAGACTAATATGGAACAGAATCAAAAACAGGATGAGGCAAGGTGTCTCACAAGACAGTTCACGGGACAGATGTGTCAGAGTGTGCATGGGCAGCAGTGCAGACTAACAACACATCTGAACATACAAACAGAAACAACTTACAACTTTGGAAAGTCCTTACTTTATTTTAAAGAAAAATGCTCAGTCTAAAAGAGGAACCTTGGCTGACCTGTTTATCTTGATTTTTGAGAGAAGATTATAGAGCTGCACATAATTCATCTTTGTTTAACCATGTAATAGGTCAGCTTGCTTGTAAAATAAACCTGGCACTATGTTTTTAAAAAGATATAAAATAGAAATATTTAGTTAGAAATAATTTGAGAATTAAATCCATAAGAGAAAATGCTAACAAATGGAAATCAACCCTCCTTTTACTCAAAAGAAGACTTAAAATAAGAGGGCATACTTCTGGGTTCTTAATATTAGATTTCAATGAAAACATTTAAAAATGATTTGGCTATCAAATTAATAATTATATTTTGGTTGCCTAAAAAAAAAAAAACAGTAGGTATTCATCAGTGAATGAAAAATAGTGTTGCAGTTACAGCTACAGAAACGTCTAAAATTCCAGCATGAGCAACAATCAGCTTATTAGTGTTTCCAGAGTTATTGTGTGAATAACTAACAAAATAGTGCCATAAAAGTTTGCATAAACTATATGGTCTTTTATTTCAGCACATCGTTTCTCCAATGCAAGGAAGTCTGATGTCTTCACAGGCATTTCTTATCTACTTTTGCTATTCCAATCCCAAATCCTCTTGCCTGTAACTAATTTTTTATGACTTAGGTCACTGAGGTGGTGCCAGAATTCAATAATGCCATTCAATCTACTGTAGCAATGTGCTTATCTCATTACTGGAATGTAGACCATTCAGAACAACACACTTCATGGCAATGATGAAATGTTCACCTAAAATGCCCTATTGTTAATATTTTTCACACACTAAAAATTATAGATAAAAATGTGCCCACGTGTGCATTCCAAAAAAGAATAAAAGTGGGCAGGTAATTATTTGATGTCTCTTTTAATTGGGGAAAAGAATTTTATGTGCCTGTTGTATGTTTGAAACAAACAAACAAAATCCTTTCTCACCAAAATGGGTAAAAGTCCATCCTTTAAATGAACAATTGCAAGTAGATTTTATTTCTCTGAAGTTTCTACATTGAGAAATGAGATTGGATCTAAGTCTATCCAAAAGGATGAACAAATAATGAAACCTTTTCTAGTTATTAGTCCTAAATACAGTAAGTGCAAACTATACAGAAATATCCTACTTTTCAAATTGATTGTATCTCTAGATACTATTTTAATAATGTTAATAATGATAGTTGATGATTACTTTCGTAAAATAAATGTATGAAAGTAAATGTTTAACTACTGTAGTGAGGTGCATAATTTAAATTGCTCTCAATGCTCACTTATTTCTCCTGCAACTTGAAAATATTTTCCAATAGTCAAGCATGTGATTATCCACATCCTGAACTTAGACACTAATATATCTATCTGTGTACTTTAAGTATTCTATCTCTGAATGTATTTATATTGCTATAGTCCTTGTTTAACAGTATCAAAAACCTTTACAACTGTCAATCAAAATATATCCCAGCATATTTTAGAGAAATACTCTACAAGTTTCAGATACTTAGTAAAATTATGATAATAAAAGTAAGAGAGTTGAAATTAGGAAAACAAAGAAAAATAAAACAGTTTTAGAACCAACCAAACAAGGTACTGCTATTTTCTCTGCATCTGGTTAATAGTAGTAAATCTGATGATTGTTTTAATAAAAATTGACATATCTAGCAACATTAATTTCTTCTTACTAAAGAATAGTGTTACATTAAATATTATTTCAGCTATGAACTCATGGACCAAGAGAACTTATCCAGATAAATTTTTAGAAACTCATAATCCGTGAATTTTCTTGTTGACTAGTATGATCATTGTATACACCCTAATCTTCAGTTCAATTAACAATAATGTGGATACAAAACCATCAATCATAATGCAAAAATACAAACTTTCCAAAGGTAATCAGATTTTTAAAATCAAATCTAATTTCAGTTTGTCATACAGTCCAAATGAACAAAGTCCTGTATTGTGTCAAGATGAAATTGGCATGGCTATAAGTATGTGGTAAGCATCTAATTAAGATAGTTCTAATTCATGTTTCTGATTCATAGTTCTAACCCTACTAACTGATAATTCATTTGATTCACATTGATTACAGCAAACAGAAAACAAAAGTATAACTAAGATCAAACTTATGCATTAGATTACTATAACACAGGAGGCTAAATCATTTTTTAGGTTGGTGACACAAGGATTTCTTGAAAACAGCAGCGATCCCTCTGCTTTATACTTAAGTGCCTTTCAGACTAGGTACTTTTAATGTCTCAAGACAGTGCTTAAAACCTCTGACAAAAGTCCAAAATTCCTACTGTCTAATAACTAGACTATTTCATTGCAACTTACAAATGCAACCCAAAAGAACTTATTATATAAAATTACATATCAGCTCCTGTGACAGGATTCAGGTGTAGCACAGTCCAATTTAGAAACTGCTCAAAAAAAGAGGTATGTGTCTTTGAGCTGCTCACCTTCTATCTCAAACATTCACCCTTTATCTTATAGGAAAGCAATTATTTCATCATTCAGACTTGTTTACATACCAAACATTTTTATGAAAGGTTTGTTAAATGCATCAAGATATCACCTAATCTTTTAAAATCACATAACAAATATTAACAACAGCAGATACCAAACACCAAGGCATTTTTTTTGACATACACAAAGACAGCAACACTGAAGTCAAAGTTAAACTTAATTGTATGCACAAAACTTCTACAAAACTATTTACTTACTGGTAAGCGACTGTTACTTACAGTGAACAGGTTTGTGGGTTCGTCTGCTGTTTGTCCCAGTGGGTTTTGTAGAATCTCTCCATAGTGCATACAGCTCACTTTGATGATCACCCCTACTGGTGTGCTGAAGGAAAAAAAAAAAAGAAAAAGTCCTTACATTTTCTCATTTCAGATTACTCTCAGTCTATGTTGGTTTAGGTGGCAACAGGCAAAGACTCCACAGCGACAATATGAGAAAAAAAAATGAAGGCTTGTTTCATATTTACTGTATAAAGTCATTTTTGACATGCCTATACAACTGGTTGTGGCGGCTTTCAAACATGATTTCTAATAAAAAAAAAAAAAATCGCTCCAGGTTCTTTGAGAGAAAGCTCGCCGCTGGGAAGTTGATTTTGGCTCTTGGCCAAAATCATGAGCAAAGGGGCCTCATTAAGGATTCATGGCAGCCTTCAGCACTCTCAAAAAATGTGACCCAACAGGCTAAATCAGCGACTAAAATTAAAAAGTAAGAGACAAAGACAACTTACTTAATATTCCTTCCAAAGCAACATTCAACTTTTTTTTTTTCTTTTTTGGTAATCAAACCCATGTTAGCCTAATCTAATGCACTGCCCCCTGTCCTCTAATGTTCACACAATTTCTCTTTAACACTTGTCAATTTCCCTCCTAAAAACCATTTTCTTTCTGTGTCAGTTTGCAAAGATTTCGCTCTATAATCGAACCATATCTGTTGCGCCCGGTTCAACAACCGAAAACCAAACGTCGGAAGGCAGACTACAGCCTCCAGATTTAAGTTTTAAATCAACGAACAAATAACAAGTAAACAATCTTCAGCACATTTCAACTTCCACAGAAATGAGCAAGCACCCTGTAAACTTGCATCCTTTGCATGGGTCAATTTCACTGCCAAACCCACTCCCACCCCCCAAAGTAGATCTGACCCGGGAACCTTACCTAGATGTCTTCTGGCTTTTCTGGAGATCAAAAAGTTTCCTGCCTAAGCACACAGATATTCTTTCACACACCATAGCAGCCCTTTTATGAAGTGAATCTCTCACTGTAACAGGCTGCTTTCCACACCACTTGAGAGCCCAGTGCTTCAGCTCTCAAGATAAAAATGCATGGCTAACACACAATTAGTGGGAGAGAGGTTGTCTCCAGGAGAATTTATCTTATAACGCAAGAAGCAGAAACAGCTATTTTTTTTCCCTTTTCTCCTTTTTTTTTTTTTTTTTTTTTTTTTTTTTTGCAGAGAGGGTGCGGTCAGATGTTAGGATTTTGCCTGAGAAAAGGGCCCTACACAGCACTAGGACCCACTAAATACTAGCAGAGCAGCCTGGGAAGAGAGCCAAAGGAAGGACTTTGTTTGACCCAGCTGCCAATCTCCCCCGAAGCCGTGCGCCAGACTAAACACTCACACTATTTTAACTCAAATCAGGCTACAGCAGCTGTTTGCTTTCCGGCTCTGAGCTCGGCACCCACATGGCCTGTGTAGTTCACCCGCGAGCTTTGTGAGCTGCCTTGCTGAAATCTGTTCCGGGGTGGGATTTATCAGTGGAAAGAAAAATGTAACCCTGCTCCTCATGGTTAACACGGATTGTTTCTTTCTCAGCTTTTAATCTGGTCACTGGAAGGGGATTTTATAGTCCTTGAAAAAGAGGAGTGATAATTTACATCAAGAGAGAAATGTGGAATTTGAAGGTAAGGATTCCGAATTTTAGAACTTCTGTCGTGTGTTGGAAATGACAGTAAAATGCACCAATACCAATGCCCTGTACTGTGACTCTAAGAACAAGGGCGGTGTCTACTCCTTGCAAGCCAATGTCTTCCACCAGCCAAGTTGGAGAATTAGGATTATACCAGGACTTAATAATGTATCTACCACTTCTGAAAAGTTCCTTCAGAAGCAACGATGAAGTAGAGTGTAGAAGGTTGCTTCTTTACATGCAAAGGCACATGGGACCAAAAACACAAAGCAATCCAATTTCCCTAAATTTCTAATTTCATTTACTTATTAATCCAAAGGGTTGAAATCTCATTAATGATTGTCAGAGATTAAAATGTATCCATTGGTAGCATAGAGTAAAAATTCAATGAGGAAGAAGCCAGAGGAAGTCCAATATTACAATTACCAAAATTAGGAAGAAGGCATTTGATAATTAAGATCCACTGTACAGCAAATAGATGCCAAACTCTGGACATGTGGAGAATATCAGGCAGTAAGTCCTTTGTCATGGGGAGGAGAGAAAGCTGTGAGCAGAGCTACTACATATATTACAACAGAGTTCTTTACTCCCAACAGCCCATGAGACCCTGAGGAGGAAGGCCAACATGTTTTTCGTGTTGACCTTGGCTTTCATTGTCAAGCCAGGAAATAACTAATATTTAAAAAAATAAACTTTAATGTGACTGTGATGAGTAACAATGAACCAGTTCCGAAACACACTGCAAGTGTTCCCATGATATTTTTTTTCAGAAAGTTGTTTCTTCAGCTTTGCAGTTCTGAATACTTGTTTCTACTATTGTACCAAGACAGACAGACATCTTTGGATTGTGGTATGTGTGTTGTGTGGTGCATGTCCATGTTTGTCTGTGTGTGCACCTGTTGTATATGTACTTGAGGTTATCAGTGGACATTGGGTGTCTTCTTGAATCACTGTCCATCCTACTTTTTAAGAGGAAGTCTCATTGATTAACAGAGGTCACACACAGACTCTGGTAGACCAGGTAGCTAGCAAACCTCACGCATCTTCCATCTTCCTGTCTTTGCCTCCCCAAAGCTAGAATTAAACTGTGCCTAGGTTTACATGTGAGTGCTGGCATCTGAATTCATCATACCTTCTTGCTTCGTTGGGACAAACACTCTACTGACTGAATGATCTATGCAGCACAAAATTATGTGGATTTTACTTTATAAACAATATTATTTCTAGGCCAGGAGTTGGTGGTGTATGCCTTAAATCCCAGCACTTAGGAGGCAGAGGCAGGGAATTCTCTGTGAAGTTCCAGGCCACACTGGTCTACAGAGGAAGTTCCAGGACAGGCTCCAAAACAATACAGAGGAACCTGTCTTGAAAACAAGACAAAACAAAATAAATAAAATAAAACAGTGCTATTTCTTCATATATGATATGACAAAGATACTGATAACCAATAAGTTATCAGATCTTTTTGAGGACACTTACACCAAATGAGCCAGTTACTAAGAGTGTATGTGGCTAACCTGGTCTACAGAGTGAGTATCAGGACAGGCTCCAAAGCTACACAGAGAAACCCTGTCTCGAAACCCGCACCCCCAAAAAAGAGTGTATGTCATGATACTGCAAATCAACTGAGTACCTAACCCATCATTGTTTATACAAAACTACCATTATTACCTCCCACATTATTTCTTCATAGATGGATTTCTTATCATTTTCAATTTTAGTCAGAACAGGAAGATCCAATATTTTTGAAATATGAACCTTTTATAATAAAATTCATACTAGAAGCTTTGTGTATGAATACTCCAAAGTACACTATAGTGCTTTCACTTTGAGAGAGATGTTCGAACAATAATATGGTACTTTGAACACCTGATAAAGGAGAAATTGTGAACACCTGTTACTCACTGAAAAACATAGGAAAATATTTCAAGTAAATGATAAACATACAGTGGATGTATTCATTAAACAAATAAATTATTATGTGGTGATACAATCTCAGAAAGAAAAAAAGAATACACGTTCTTATAAATCAGAATCTAGCTGATAATATATGTATATATGTAAACAAAGATGCATGTGGATACAGGAAGAGGTAGAAAAAGGAACCAGAAACGCTATATATGAGGAATACAAACCGTATCAGAGGATATAAAGCTAATTGTTTTAGTTCTAACTTTGTCATCGATTTTTCAGTTTTGATACTGGATAAAGACATAAAAATATATTTGATAGTTAAAGTATAAAATACAAGATAAGGCTCTGTAACTTTCATTTTGAATTACTACTCTAGCTTATAAAAATTATTTTGAGATAAAGAATAAAAAGCACTACAAATAAAGCATAACAATGCATTGTCAGTGAATTTCAAAGAGATACAGTTGACACTCAAGGAAATCCAGGCATGAAAGCTGGAACAAGTGTAACACATACTTAAAACAATAGTGGGTTATTTAAAAAATAAAAGTGTTCTTTAGTCTACTTTGATGTAAGTAAATGATTAGCCAAATGCACAGAGAGTAGGCAAGTATCTTACACAAAGAATTCAAAGCTCCATATGTATACCTTCTATTCTGGGGGATAGAACATAACTTCCCTTGCTTTCTCACCTGGTTTCCTTCCAAAGACTAAATAATGTCTATGGAAGTAAGAAAAGGAGTTCTTTTATAGAAGTGTTCTTGTCCAAGTGCAAAACTCCAATCTAGACATGTGAAAAGTATCAGGGAAATTCTAACTAAGGGATAGATTATTGAGCAATTTATCAGTAAACCTCAGAGGGATCAAAGTTCTAAGACATCAGAAAAATCCGAGAAACTGTTAGAACCAAGTATAGCTTAGAAACACAACTACTGACTGAAATGTACTTTTAAGAAATTATTTAAATATTTTACATAACAATCGCAGTTTCCTTCTCTCCTCTCCTCGTGTTCCCTCCCCCACCCCCTTCTACCACCCCCACATCCACTGGGGTAAGGCCTCCCATGGGAGTCAACAAGCATGGCATATTAAGTTAAGGCAGGACCAAGCTCCCCACTCCTGCCATCAAGGCTGAACCAGACATTCAACCATAGAGAATAGGTTCCAAAGAGACAGCTCATATGTCAAGGACAGGTCCTGGTTCCAAAAAAAAGATAAAAGTTACACAACTGTCTTCCACATGCAGAGGTCCTAGGTAGGTCCCAGCTCCCCAGTTGTCAGTCTAGAGTCCATGAGTTCCCACGAGCTCAGGTCAGATGTTTCTGTGAATTTCTCCATCATGATCTTGACCCTCCTTGCTCATATAATCCCTCTTCCCTCTCTTCAGCTGGACTGCCAGAGCTGGTCCCAGTGCTCAGTGTAGATCTATGCGTGCTTCTATCAGTTAGTAGATGAAGACTCTATGATGACAATTAGGGCAGTCACCAATCTGATTACAGAGGAAGGCCAGTTCAGGCACCCTCTCCACTATTGCTAGGAGTCTTAGCTGGAGTCATCCTGGTGGGTTCCTAGGAGTTTCCTTGGCACCGGGTTTCTCCCTAACCCCATATTGCCCCCCTCTATCAAGATGCTCAATCATATCACAAAGACACTTGCTAAACTGTGTTCATTATTTGTAATAGCCAGAACCTGGAAACAACCCAGATGCCCCTCAACCAATGAACAGATAAAGAAAATGTGGTACATTCTACACAATGGAGTATTACTCAGCTGTAAAAACAATGATAAAATGAAATTTGAAGGCAAATGAATAGAACTAGAAAAAATCATCCTGAGTGAGGTAACCCAGATCCAGAAAGACAAGCATGGTATGTACTCACTCATAAGTGGTTATTAGATGTAAAGAAAAGAATAACCAGGCTACAATCCTCAGACCCAGAGAAGCTAAGTAACAAGGAGGAACCTAAGAGGAACTCATAGATCTCCCTGGGAAGAGGAAATAGATGAGATGTCCTGGGCAAATTGGGGGCAAGGAGGGAAAGTAGATTGGAAGGGATGAGGAGATGGGAACATGAGAGATCAGGATGGTAGTGTTGGGGGCAGGACAGAGGGGGGGAGTAATGAAAGAAATGTGATACCATAAATGAAATCTCAGAACAAGAGCATCAATAAAAACGTGTTGAGGAGTCACAAAGCATGGAGTACAATAATTTATTAGTCATGCTTCATTAGCTGTGATCAATATATCATGTTTATAACACAGTTGTATGATCTCCATCTTGAAACCACTGTAGAAAACCACTTCTAGTCAAAATATAGAGATGTGAAGCCCAGTTCCAACCAATACATGTGCAAAGCACTCCCTCATCTAAGGCTCAGGGAACTTTTTACAAGAATGGGCAGAAAGTTGGTTAGAGCCAGATGATCAGAGGGTTCTCTGTGAGGCTGTGCCTCCTAGTAAGATCAGAAGCTATACCTGGAAAGTCTCACCACCATTACCACCAAAACGTGAGGTGAACCAGGAGGAGACTTAACAAACATCCCAAACTGAATGGAGAAAAGCCCACTAGACCTCAACCCTACACAAAGAAGTAGAGGGAACTGAAGAAAGATGGGAGTGGGAGAGGTGGTCTTCTCCAGGGAGGAGAACAGTGCTTAGCTGAGCAGTGCCAAAAGATCAGCCCTGAAAATACATATGCAAGTAACATTATATAAACCCAATAGGTTATATTTGAGAATATGTATGTATCTATATAAACATATGTGCCTGTAACAACAAGTAATGAAAAAGGAGGTCATGAATTTGAAGGAGAGCATGGAGGGGTATATGGGAGGACTTGAAGGGTGGAAAAGGAAGGAAAATGTTGTAATCAAATTATAATATCAAAATTAAGATATGAAGAAATAAAAAGACCTAAAAAATTTACTCCATCTTAGACACACTTTGCAATAATTCTGAAAGAACTGAAATTGAAAGCGTATTAACATGCCTGTTATAAAATGTTTCAGATGAAAAGTGTCCATCACAATGTTTCCTTCGTATGTAAACAAATATTTTCTTAAATGTGGAAGTTAGATCTAGAAAGTAATGTCTGAAAATATGAACCAAACGAACACAATTATTTCCCTGGCCTCCATGACATCTACTAGTCTTTTGATGGTTTTAAATTTATGTATTGCTTGTCTTCATTCTCCTTGCCTTCATTTTCTGTTTTGACTGTATGTCTTTTGCATCACCTCTTATGCATAGACTTATAACCTCTGGGTCCTTAGTACAGGCTCCTACTGTACAATACTCCAGACCCCATTTTCCAAATGTCCACAGGCCTATCCTCTTCATTAAGGTAGGCCAAATCATACCTTCCATCTAATGATACCTTCCACACCCCCTTTAGGTGAGCCAGCAATTCTCTCTCGGCTAACTAAAAGAGACCTCAAGGTATCACAGTACTTTGCAAGGAAAATCCTGGGATAAGCAAATATGAAGTACAAATATATACTGGAAAAAAGTACTCAACTAAAAATAAGCAAACAAAGACTAATATTCTCTGCGAAAGGATGCATTTGATGAGAACACTTAGCCATTTTCATCTGGTCAGACCTCACCTGATAGCATTTTTCATCTCCTAAAACAATCCTATTAGATTCTATACTTAACAATCTATGAAGCAAAAGGTCTACCCTAGTCCTGATGGGGTCACTCTGTAATTTACAAGCCCCGAGTTAAATACAATGCTTGATATGGTGACAAAATTTTAAGTTTAAAAATCTTAAATTTGTTGAAATTTTGATTGCATTAGCCTTTGGGGCGATAGTTTAAAATATAATGACATTTGGTTTACAATGTAAACCAGAATGACGCAAAGCTGAACAGCAGCACATGGAGAAAGATGTAACCTTTAGTTGTCCTGGAGAATCTGTGGCATCTCCATAGTGACAAATATCACTGTGATTCAATATCAGAAGTATGCACTGCTCTCAGGGCCCATAGAGAAGGTACGAGTATGTTGTGCCTTGGCAAATAATCTCTCACAGGAATTTTCTCAATCTTTCCCGGGACTCTGGTACTATCTTGCTCTCCCCCTTGGGTTCTCCTAACTCATCAAAACATCACATTTCCCACTAGTCTAGAAACATCTCGACATTTTTATATCAAGCTTCCCTAGGGTTGGGGGTGTCAGTCAAGATTACGATATCCTCAGGGTAGTTGATTTTGGCAGCTCTTAAGCTTAGTTTTAGTCTGATAAACTTATTATATTATTTCAAAGTAAATTGCAAAAGATGCAGAACCTAAAACTCCAAGAGTAGTTGAGTACAGGATAATCTATTTTCTAGAAGATAAAGAGGACGTCTATTAAAATGGAAACCTGAATGTTCCATATTTATAATAAAATTGCCTTGTTTCTCTCCCTCTCTCCTCCCCTAAGGCCTTTCCTCTCTTCTCTTTCTGTCTTCTTCTTTCCTCACTTCTTCTTCTCTACTCCCTTCTCTTCCTTTCTCTCTTTCTCATTACTTGGTAGGTAATATTCCCATATTCCGCGCTTGCATGGGCAAAGGCACTTCATCTTTAAATCAGTTACCAGTCAGGAACAATCATTTCTCAAGAGAAATACAACTTCCATGTTTAGTAATATTTGTAGTATCAGTACTGAATATTCTTCCTTTGGGTGATTGTTCAAAATCCACAATAAGAAAAAGGGGTCCAAGGGAAATTCAATGTCAAATTTTGGGGTATTTAATTTTGCCTAATAAAGTTAAACTTAACGATAAAATATTCTATAAAATGGTGTTGCATATTATCACCTCTTAAACAGAAAAAAGAGCAATGTCGTGTTTTTTAAGTCTGTTAATAATCTGTCTTGATTTAAAATATGAACAATGTATTTGAATTAATCACAATCATCAGTGGCTTTATTTAAACACTTAACCTACCACAAATAGTGACTATTAATTAAAATATCTTCCCAGTTATGGCCATCTTTCCTAGGTATCTGCTGATGCCATGAATCAGCATCCAATGCAATGTATCAATGCATATCAAATTCTTATTACTAATTATAGATTTTTAGATTTCATTAACAAGAAAGATACAACTCAGCTTTTACATATAAAATCAAAAAAATTTATATTTATCTTATGTTTCTATATGCCAAGTTGATTATCAGTGCATTATAATAATTCATTTTATCTTCAAAAGAAAGTTATGAGCTACGTATCTTCATATGCATCATTTGATAAAGTTGGCTCTCTGCATCCATGAGTTTCACACCCATGGATTTTAACCATTATGTATTGAAAGCGGAATCCTCTGTGGAAGGTGTAACCATCATATGAGAGTTTGAGTGATGCTAAAGATGGTAATTTCTGTGAGATATTCTGAGGGGATTTTGATTAATAGGGAAGGATACTGATGAGCAGACTGTTATAGAGTGCCAGGAGGAGCAACAAAAATAGAGCTGCTTCCAAGTCACACCCTCCAAGAGCTAGAATAGGTAGAATTACTGACATAACAAATCAAGCTCTGCCAGACTAGAGGATAGTGCCCCTAGTGGCACATGAGTGAACCCAGGAGGCTGAAACAGGTGTGAAATCCTAGCCAACAATGCAAGGGAAAGAGAATGCACGCCATTGTATACTCTGCAAGATAGGAAGATGAAATGCAGCACAGAGTCTTATCTGAGTACAGCTGTATGCAATTTAAGAAGTTGTTCTGACCCAAGAGAGCTTTATATTTTACTACTGAATAGATTATTTATGACTTTACAATAAACATCACTCAGCAGAATGACAACTACTTTTAGCATATGCTGCAGGAAAACATTTGAATACTACTTCAATGGCTATAAAAACTAGGCAGTCCTGGAAAGCAAAACCTTCGTAAGTCTAAATATCTGCTTTTATTGTTCTTATATATAAAAATGAATATATAAAATTCTATTCCTTTAATATGACACTAGTCTGGTAGAGTTTTCAAGCAAATTGAACTCTGTGAGGAAATATATACTCAGTATTTTCACAAAGCAAATATACTGAAGCTATAGCCACAAGACTCAATTTGACACAGTGTCAAAGTATACAGGTTCTCAAAGTATACTGTAGTTGGTTTATTTTTCCTCCAAATGTATACTATGGGAAATGTTCTAGTTAGAATATACAGTCCTCACACAAGTTCTTGGAAGTTACCTAATATTTTATATTATGCTGTCCCCCAGATCATTTAACTATTCTTTAATGTCTTACCTTCTTCTCTAGTTCAGTTTCCATGCATTTATGTCTATTGTCATATGCAATTGGGGCTATGCTATTATTCATTAGTACCACATTTTAAGTTTTCTAGAAATTCAATCTATGTCTAGTGTATTAAGTCATATGGATACTGTGAATTCGGTCTTTATTATCCAGCCAAAATCTGAGAATTTGGATTTTGAAAGGGTATTTTACATAATTACTTCTCATCTACTTCATACTGTATAATTTGGGGGGATAAGAAAGTAGACTTGAAGCCAAAGGTTGAATTTAAAGTCCCCTGTGGGCCATAGTTAAGAATGTAAAGTTTAATAAACTTAAGTTTCCAATTATTTCAGCCAAAGGTTTATGTTTGAGAAATATTAGCTGGCTGTCTTAAAAGCAAGTCCTAGGCATTGGTGTGGGTGGTTAGGCAAAGCAGAACTCTGAGGGTTTTAAGGAAAAATAAAGCTTGCTGTGAGAAGCAGTGGGGTCATCTTCACATGGCAACTCTGTTTTCGTCATCCATTTCTTTCCCTGTTGCCAAAGATGATGCTCCTGAACTGGGAGAAATATTACAGGTCTGGAGGAATGTGCATTTGACTGAGGAATAACACCACCGCTTAGGTCACCTTGGAGATGCTGCACTGATCCTATTGGATTTCAACTGTTTCTTCCGGAAAAGAGAAGAAAAACTCATTATCCAAAACATTGCAAAGTGCCTGACGAAGACTACCCGACTCACTTGCCTTTTATGTGGATAACACATTCAGTGTTATTATGGGTCTTGTTCACAGGTCACTATGATGATTCTGCAAGTTTATTAGACACTAATGTCATATCTCCCACCCAGGAATTCTCCAAAATGCCTGGACTATAAAACATTCATCTATAAAACATTCATAGATGATATGTTTAATTTAATGAAAAACACAAATTAGACATTAGTTGCTGTAGACAACGCCTAAGGCTGTTTTAACTGTGAAAATAAAATAGCAATGTTGAAGTAGAAAAGCACTAAATCTTTTCCTCAGTGCCCAAGGAGATGAAGTGTGGTGTCCCATCCTTGCAGGCAAATACTTAGACATAAAATAAAAATAAGTAAGTTCTTTAAAAAAAAAAAAAAACCTTAAAGAAAGCCAATCAGCAGAAATTAGAATTTATATGACAAGAGTTAAAAGCAACAAAACAGTTTAGAAAAACAGGTATCCCGTAAAATATACACTTAGTAAAAATTTAGCAGTATATACTTTAATATTTTTCTTTGAAAAAATGACTAATCTATTTCATGTTTTATAGAGGAAGCAAATATAACAACAAAATAGATTCTGAATACTTTCGACAATCTCCAGTGCTTCCAGGAGAAAAGCAATACACATAGGGCATGTATAACATATGCCATGGTTAGTAATAAATATTAACTTCATAAACACTAGAATCAGCTGTGGTGGTCTTGGACATGCTAACCAATCAAATGTTGATTAGGTTAGCTAATGTGAGAAGAGCCGGATTAACTGTGGGGGGGATTAGTCCCTAAACCAAGTATCCTGGACTACATGAAATGAAGAAGATGAGCCAGGTAACATTGTACACCTTTAATCCTAGCACTCTGAAGGCAGAGGCAAGCTGATCTCTGTGAGTCTGAGGCCAGCCTGGTCTACAAAGCTACACAGAGAAACACCTGACTCAAAAAATTTTTAAAAATGAAGGAAGTGAGATGCATAGTCACATCCTCTGATCGTGGTTCCTGATCGTGATATAATCTGACAACCTTCAAAAACTCTTGCCACTTTTACTTCTCCACCATAATGGACTACGACCTTGAAACGTAATCCCAAATACACCTTTTCTCCCTAAAGTTCCTTTTGTTGGAGCATTTTATTATAGCAACAAGAAAAGAAACCAAGACAAAGCCATATCCCAAACAGATTTTGTTTATGCTAAATAAAGCTTGCTCTTTGATCCAAACTTATGAACATAAAGTCTACAATAAAGTCTCTAACTGAATCAGACCAAATAATGATTTCTGAAATTTGACTAGTAGAGGAAAACTGGTTTGCAGCACCGTGACACTGCAACAAAAACATTTTCTTGGTGACATGGTAGCAAGGATTATCCAGGAATAGTGTTTCTTTAGTTTTTGTTTTTACCTAAAACGAATTTTTAGCCTTTTTCCTTTATTTTTCCTTTATTTTTTCTTTGTTATTCCTGCCCTTACCACATACTCTTCAGAGGTCCTGTATAGTGACTTCTGTTAGGATGGAAAGTAAAAAGAAGACTTGAACAGACATTAATTGTTGTAAAAACATCAGGAAACCAAGGAACCCCCAAAGGCACTAGATGCACATGAGTTATGTGAACTTGGTTTGCAAAACACTGAAAAGTCCTTTAGGCATCAAGATCTTTTAATCAACAGCTGCATATACATGCTAAAGACTTTGATAACCTAAACTACTAACCACATCTTAAGAGATTAAATATCACTGATTATGATGAGGGTTGGATATGCATCAGTTGTTAAGAGCACTTGTTGTTCTTTTAAGAGAACAGGATTCCCTTCTCAGCACCCACAGGGCTGCTAACAACCATCTGTAACTAACTCTACTCCTGGGCAATCTGACACCTACTTCTGGACTGTGCAGGCACTGCACATACACAGTGCACAGCAGTCATACATGTTGGAAAATGGTCAAAAGAATGATGCTTGGTGAACAATGCCTTGGGGAGCTGTGATAGAGGCTCCAGAAAGAAAAGAAAGAAAGAAAGAAAGAAAGAAAGAAAGAAAGAAAGAAAGAAAGAAAGAAAGAAAGAAAGAAGAAACAGCAGAGGGCTTTTTATCTTGGGTGCATTTTATTTCCTGAATTATTCTTGGCTATGATTTCATGCCTCCTGTCACACTTACATGTAATTCATAAGACATGTTTATACTTGTTGGATGTCAGAACATAGGTATAGAACCAATCTGAATCTGGATATGGCCTTCTGCCTTGCTTTTGGGCTTTCCCAGATATATTCTACAGTATTGTGTTTAAATTGGTCTGTCCTGAGAAAGTTCTGGGAAAAGGCTACTCTGTTGATATTTAGTATGTGCTTACCAGCATTTATTTACGTGTTTTTCTGGTCATGTTTTAATGAACTCAAATGACTTTCATTAGGTAATTTCTTTATTTCATTCATGCATAAAAGGACACTCAAAATGAAGTAGGTTCCTCTACAGCATTAGACTCTAGTCCACCCCTTGCTTTCAGGTTGTCAGATCCCAGGTCCTACTTGATAAGGTCTGCACAGGTCAGCTGAAAAGTCAACAAGTGTTGCCCTTATTGGGGACATGAATGAAAAACTATGAGAGGAAGTGAGAACCACTGCAAAATGAGGTAATCAGGGATTAAAATTGGGTAAAAGGCAGAAAAAAATAGCACCATATATTTATTGAGTTGATACATACAAAAATAAATGGTTGAAAGAAAGTCTGTGGCTGACTCTGAATGTTAGCACTCAGCTCTGTGCTCATAAACTTCATCATAAGAAATGCCATGCTGCCACTAATATAAATAGATCTGTCTTAATCATACAAGTTAAGATTACCCCCATGTAAACATCAGAGGAAAACATATCTGATAGCCTGGTGTTAAGCAAAGCTGATGGAAGTAGAAACTTTTGGGTTCTGCTATGCCCATGTTTCATATCTGTGTAAAGAACTGAGTAGTCAGTAGTCTATCAGTCTACTTCACAACCCATAACTACATGGTGGGATACTAGAAATGTCACTAGACTCTGCTATTCACTTACTGTATTTTGTTTTTCTTTCTTTTCTTTGTTAGAATCTTGGAATTGGGAACCCTCTTCATCTCAACAGTCCATAGAGAGGATTTCTAGAATGTGAAGTTCAGAACTTACACATTTGCGTTTGAGTGTGAATATTTATCACAAATGCACAAGTGTTGAATTTGCATTTGTTCCTTTGTCCCTGGGCTAACATCTGGGTATTGTTGTTTCTGTAAATGATGCTGTTTTGTAAGCGCCTACTTGAGGTGCTAAGAGGTCCTAATTGGATTAATGAAAAGCACAACATTAGTGTCAGAGCTGAAGTGTCAGATCAAGTACCTGTTCCATTTAGTGATGACTAATTGGAGAAACACAGAGTCAAAAACATACATCATTTTATTTCTTGCCTTAACACACTTGGTGTAGTAAAACAATTTTATTTATTTAACTACTGAGCATATTGATTCCAGGGACTGACAGGGAAAGCACTGTTTTATAGGGGGGTTCTTATAATTGGATGGATGGATGGATGGATGGATGGATGGATGGATGGATGGACAGATGGATGGATCAATACTCAGAATGCAGATAGGTTCTCTATTCCACAGTAGCATCATCTCTGGGAAGAGCATGGTACTTCAAGGTTGACTAAATAATGCAACACATCAGAAACCAGAGGGAATTCATTTCTGGTCAATTCACAAATCAGTTTATAAATAAAGCATTGGACTAGTTTATGGGAACCACAAACATCACCTGAGAGGTTTTCTGTCCCTGAGGAAAGAATCAAATGAATGTTTACAATGAAAGATAATACAGAACATAATGGCACTGATGAGAACATCAGAACACCCTCCATCTGAAGATCAGTGATGCATCCCTGTGGTAGAATGTATGCCATTCCTAAATGAAAACTTGTCAGGTTCAAGCACGGAGCAAGAGAGAGAGAGCATCCTACATTAAAATGCTACTACTGCTGATGCTGCTGGCTACTAATGCTACTACAGGTTAATTTGAATAGGGCAGAGTAAAGAGAGACATCATCAGTGAATTTGGTCTCAGTTCAAGTAAGTAAGTGGAGGAAGATTAATAAGAAAAATATGGTTAAAATAAAGGTTAATTATTTTGGTTTGGTGATTAATCGAGTTGCATTATTTACTGGGAATTTAGTGCTAAAATTCATAGGAATCATCTGAATTGGAAGCAAATACTGAGTTATCTTCACTAGGCTGATGAGTTTAGCTTTGGAACCTTTGCTGAGGTAAAGCATATATCTCTATCTCTATCTCTATCTCTATCTCTATCTCTATCTCTATCTCTATCTCTATCTCTATCTCTATCTCTATCTCTACATATATAGTGATAGAGAAACTGAAGATAAGAAGAAACATTCAGGGCTGGGCATTGGTGGCACACACCTTTAATCCCAGCACTCGGGAGGCAGATGCAGGCAGATCACTGTTGAGTTCAAGGCCAGCCTGGTCACCAGATCGAATGCCAGGATAGGCTCCAAAGCTACACAAAGAAAGCCTGTCTCGAAAAAACGAAGAAGAAGAAGAAGGAGAAGGAGAAGAAGAAGAAGAAGAAGAAGAAGAAGAAGAAGAAGAAGAAGAAGAAGAAGGAGGAGGAGAGGAAGAAGAAGAAGAAGAAGAAGAAGAAGAAGAAGAAGAAGAAGAAGAAACATTCAGGAAAGAAAGGACAGAACCAAGAGCGACTGCTTCACACGTTTTTTAATTGCAAATGATTCCTAGAGAGGAAGCAATGTTATTAAGTGGTGCAGACAATAAACACATTTGGCTAGTGGCATGCCACAGGCACTCCAGACAGACATTTCAGTGACATGAAAGAGAAACCAGACTACAGATTGGATAGGGTATAACATTGTCGGGGGTTTTCTAAAATATTTCAAATGACTGGAAAAATCATTCTACAGACAAAGTTGGAGATGGGTGATAATTCAATGGGAAAGCACCTGCCACACATGAAGGCCATACGGTTAGATACCAGAGCACTTGGCATGTATGTGGGAGGCCATAGGTTAGATCCCAGAGTACTTAAGAACCAGAAACAAACAGCAAACCAAACAAAATTAAAAATCTATACTAGAATTTTGGTTAAGGTGTGGGGGACCCAATATCCCTGTTATTCTGGGTTCAGGCCCAGGCTGACATAAACAGTGATGGCGCCAGGAAACTCTGAGTCACCATTGTATTGTTCATTAACACCAGGCTATAACATTACCTGGCCGGGGAGTAATATGCCTCTTATTTTGCATCTGTATGGGCCTAAGCATCTGAATAGGCCCTCACCTGGGCGGAGGGCTAGAGAGATATGTGAGTAATGGATGAGGAGAACGAAGCAGGCGAGGGCCAGAGGGAGAGAGGAGGACAAAGAGAGAAATGGTTGCCTCGTAGTGTTAGCATGGTGGTTAAGGGACACCAGAAAACATGATTAATAAAGGAATGGCTCTAGCTCCACAACATGGAACTGAGAGCTCTCTGAAGATGACAAGATGCCTGTGTTTGGTCTTTATCGCTGTTGGGTTACTAGAAGCTTCCAAGTCCACACACCCCCACTCAGGTAGAACCTCATGGCTGTCGTGGGTTAAAGCTGAGACAAGCCGGGCCACAACATTAAGGAAGCCAAATACATCAATTTAAAATAATATTTAAATTTAATTTAAAAGCAGACTTTAAATGGGATAACTATAATATCCATAAAGAGGTTGTCTAAGCAAACCAGAGATTTGCCAGCCAGAGTAATTGAGAGATACCGTCAAACAATTAAGTGTCACTACCTCAAGTTTCTCATACTACCTACCTACTATTTATTAAAGATGAATGTTTGCATACCTGAATTTGGACAAATATGCTTGGTAAAACATGTGTCTTCAAATCAAGAGTGGGTTACCCTGCTCTGAAATAAACTTGGTAAAAGATTCTCAAATGAACATGACAAGGCAAAAAACTGTTTATATTTTTCAAAAGAAATTAAAAACCACGTTTTTGCCCCATGTAAAGCAGACATGTGATCCCACTAAGCATGTGCTGAAAGGTTCAGGCATTATGCTGACCTGCCCCTGTTACCTGGTGGAACAGGCAGTACCCTGGTCAGCCCAAGGTTCCATGGGAACTAAGTCTGCACGAAGGTGCAGAGGACCCCTTTAAAAGACAGGTCCCTGCCCATTTACGCTCTCTATTTCCTCTATCTGTTTACCCTCTCTGTTTCCTCTCAGCTTCCTTTGTACTCTCTCTCTCACCTATGTGCTCTCTCTATGGCGACCTGCCATGGCAATCAGCCATTTACCCTGTTACTCTTCTCTTAGTCTCCCTACTCTGCTGGGCCATATAATAAACATGTCTTATGTCTCATGTCTCAGCATTTCTCCCTTTCTTCTTTTTAAACAAAAGAATAAGATGTGCAATAGTAAATACCTTCTATGCTGTTTCCTCACAGATTCATGAGACTGGATATGTGTCTCACTGGCATTATGACTCCTTGCATATGTGACAACCCGAGACTGATAATCTGAAAAGCATTGGCTAGCATACTTCACAAATCTCATAATCATTATAGAGAATGTAAGACTGAGGCAATGATAGGTGGGGTAGAGTAAAGGGACTCTACTATTAGACTCTGGGTTGGGTTCTAAGCAGAAGGGGAAAGCTTTATTGAACCAACTGATAAAATGTGAGCAGTTTATACACTAATTAACAGAAACGTCCAGTTAATCTCCAGGTGCCTATAATTCCACTTTGACCATGTGAGAAGTTAAAGAGGCAGTGTCTACCTCTCCGTAGACAGTGAGGGAATGAGCCCATGACAAACAAAAGCAACAAAAAGTCGCTCATATATATTGCAATGAGAACAGACACTGTGGTGAAAGGAAGATGGGAGTTAATAAGGCATTGTCAAGAACAATGAGAGAGACGACCAAGAGAGCATTCAGTTTGAGACGAAGTAACTCACTAGACAGATAGGAGAGGGACAGGGCTCTGCATCAGGCAGAACATTCTCACTGTTTCCATACCCCAACCAAGTCCTGGAGGGAACATATGTAAGGCAACATTTCCCCCTTTTTATTCTTCCTTCTAACAAACAATCAAATAATTACAGCAAACTAAACTGTAAGTAACAAAAGCTTCCAACAAGATGCCTCAAGTTCTTTCAGCAGAGAGACCCAAGACTAGCCCTTAGAGCAGTGGTTCTTAACCTGTGGATCGAGACCCCTTGTGTGGGGGTCTTGAACAAAACTTTCAGAGGGGCAGCATATCAGATATCCTGCATATCAGACATTTACATTATGATTCATAACAGTAGCAAAACTACAGCTTTGAAGTAGCAATGAAAACAACTTGGCCAAAAAAATCCCAGGGTGATAAATAAAAATCCTGCATCATTAATAAGTGGGAAAGGTGGTTGTAAACTATGAAGATATTTCTATAGCACTTTTGAGAATTTGTACATTCCTGAAATAATTTGAAATATGAAAGTTTATGTGGTTCCCCATGTCAACTGATCAGTTTACAAGACAGCTCCTGTACCCAAAGCCCAGATAAAATCATGGATGAAGGGGATGGGGTGGGGGAAAGATTATAAGAGCCAGAGAGCCAGGATGTCTGCTGTGAGATTGTGTCTCAGAGAAAGTTTAGAAACACTACATCTATGATGTCTCAAAAACATGGCTACCTAAATAAGACCTGAACAATACCAATAAACATACCAAGTCTAGTGCTGGGTGTTGGTGGCACACACCTTTAATCCCAGCACTCAGGAGGCAGAGGTAGGCAGATCTCTGTGAGTTCGAGGCCAGCCTGGTCTCCAGGGCGAGTGCCAGGATAGGCTCCAAAGCTACACAGAGAAATCCTGTCTTGAAAAACCAAAAAAAACAAAAACCAAAAACAAAAAACTATATCAAGTCTAGACAATGAACTATAGATAAACAAGGAATGCTACATTTTCTAAGGGAAAATCGTTGCTCTGAACTCTGCACCATTACCAAATAGTTTAAACTGCAACCAGCCTTGCAAACATAATGTTGAAATGAGATTCAGTTCTACAGCTTAGGAAATGATTTTTATCAGTCTTATATCTATGCCTTGGAAGGGAAGTGGACTGCTAATGTTTCCAAATTACAGCTCATATTCCTGAGTGCTAATGTTTTAAAATTAACAATCACTCAGAGTAGAAGGAAACAGCATTCCCCAAGAAAGAGCCCCCCACATTGGTTACCCAACACTAAGAGGTCAACTTTTAAATCATATAAATGCAAGTAGTATTATATGAATTAAGGATATTATATATTTAGGGATATAATTATTTATTTGTACATTAATTTTTGTGTGTAAGAACAACAAAAGAAAATGCTTATGAATTGGAGAGAAGGCAAGGGGAATCCATGAGAGAGGCTCAGGGAAGAAAGGGGGAGGAGGAAGATAAAATTATATTCTACTTAAAAAAAATTAAAAGCAGTATAAAGGTTTGGAAATAGTTTTCTAACTGTAAAGAGAAATTTAGGGAAATGAAAATAAGAGAACAAAAATTTAGCAATTTAGTTGTAGGGACTATGTTGATTTAAAAGACACTTAAAAAATGTTTTTAATTGACTAAAATAACTAGCCAGAACCAAAGCAACAGTATGTAAACTCACCAATTATGTTTGAGTTTTAAATTTCAGAATTTCCTTGTTTCCTTATAATGTATCCTGGTATAAATTAGTTGAAAACCCATATGTGCTTTGAGATCTGAATTCTAATGTTATTTTCCTATTACAGAAGGGTCTACAGGGCCAGTTTTTAAGTTGCTATGCCATTCCATCTTAAGTATCTACTAAGTACACAATATCATTGGCCTCTTGGTAGGAAATAGTAGAATATCATATTTCTCCTAATGTGTAGTGCAAAGAGGAAAATGAATAAAGCCCAATAAAATCAAACAGTAAAGCATTGAGACTATCTTGGTGAAGTATCAAGAAATAGCTGTCACCCTTGTGGAAACTGAGAAAAGCATCAATGCCAGTGTGGGGACTTTAAGATGGAGTCATGAAGTAGATGACCATTTTCAGGGTGAGGACATCTAAACAGAGGCCTAAGGACTGAAAATAATGGTAAATGTTTTATGATATCCAATTCCAATGAGAAAAGGAAGAGATCCAAGTGCCAAATCTCACTGAGTGGTAGGATGTGAGGAAGTCAGTTTGGGTGATCTCTGTCAATTATGTTGCAGGTAAACACCAACTGCTCACACTGACGGTCAGCCTAAATCAGTGACAGTAAATGTATTGCTGTCACCAAATTCATTGAGTATCCCTCAACCCCAAAGCATGGTACACACCTTAATTATTACAAAATAACACTGGAAAATTCTTGAAAAGTTGTGGTTAGAACCCTTAGTGTATGTTGCGCAGGCAGCCAAGTGCCATTGGCCTGCCTACTGCTTAGAGCTCAATAATACCGGAACCTAAAACAGTAGCAAGCTGTTCACTAAGGTTGCACAAAGCTAAGATTCCCTTTGCCAATTAAATATGAATTTTATTCTGTCAGCAGTTGCTAAGGTAAACTTCTTGTAACTGTGCATGAAATACTAGCCTCGAAAATATGTTCTTTGAGCTGATGTAAAAAGAAGATTCCTCCCATAAATGAGTTTGGTAAAGAATATGGCAAGAGGATTAATCAGACTTCTTTGTTGTCAGAGATAAAAGAACTTTAAGAGTATTTATGAAAAATAAGACAGGTGATGTAAGAAGGATTTTAAATGAGTTGTCACACCAACGAGACCTGGTGATACCAATGTTTCATATCACACTACTTGGAAGGAAAAATCTTTCCACTTGGCTTCATTTTAAATGCATGAAACCTTCAGTAGAATTGCTCAACCAAAAGTCCCCAGTCAAAGACAACATTTCTCTAAAATGATTACATGTCTCATGTTTGTTTTTGTCACTTTACCTTTTTTGATGAATGTCATCTCCTGGAGAATTTCCCCTACTTAGAGAAAATATCTGAATCCTTTATTCTAGTATCAGAGAAAGAGAGACAGAGACCAAGAGACAGAGAGATTAAGGCTGTCTTTCCAACCAGAAATCTGTGTAGTACTGATCCAAAAGCATGAGAAAATCATTTGAAATGATAGGATAAATAATACTGACACTAAAATAAAAGTATCATCACAATAGGCAATAAGGAAAGTGAAAGAAAATCTGAAAAACAAAAATTAGTGCTTAAAGAATTGAAAAGCAGATTGGCAATGTTTCCACCCTTCACAAGTCTCCAGGTCTACATAAGGGAGTTATAACATGTTCCTTTACAAAATAACTGCATGTCAGCACTTTAGAATCAGTTCACACTTGCTGTTACCAGGACTTAAAAAACTAGAGAATTCTATGTGAAACATATTATAGTTCTGTAGCATGAGAAGTGAAAGATGTGTACATTTCCAGGAGTAAGGTCAGGAGAAAATACAACAGTAGACCAAAAGCATTGATATATCAGATTCTTAAAACATAAGCTCATGATCATCAGGTTTTGTTTGTTTGTTTGTTTGTTTGTTTGTTTGAGGTTCTATGGGGACAAGGTTTGCCTTTCTAGCCCAGGCTGGACTCCAGCTGTAGAAATCCTCTTGCCTTAACTTCTCAAATGCTAAGAATACAGGTGTGAGTCACCAGACTTGGCTCACTGAATTGTTTTCCTAGAAAATGTACATTGAAAGGTATTAATAAGGACCCTGAAACTAAAGCTTTTATTATCATATCTGTTGCCATACTTCTTAATTAAGCATATGTTACTGAAGGTTTGTTTGGCACTTTCATTAGGATATTTACATAATCATACTTATTTTGATTTTCTGCCATCTCAATTAACAAACAATGAGAGTATACATTTTTAAGTGGATGACCATAATTTCTAGACACATGGCAGACACCATTTTCTCTTCAAAATGAAGTGCAATTCATATTTGAATATGATTTTAGGGTTACTATCTTATTAAACAACCTTTTTCATTTCTCAAAGTCGAGTTGCAATCAGGTCATTCCACAAGTAGTCATTGACTTATTGGGAATGTATCACTCTATTCAGCAATTTGATGTTTTAGCAACATGTCTTAGCTAATGCCCATCAGACCTCTCTCCTGATAGGAAAGCATCTGTGCCATTGTCCTGCTTGTTAAAAACTCTTTTTATTTCATCATTTAAAAGAAATCCTCATTCTCCACTACACCAAGAAAACTCAAGGCAAGAACTATTCTTTGCTACAGTACATAGCATTTTCCAGCCAAGTTTGGTGACACAAATGAAAAATTTGATTTTTAAAATATTAGAATATGCCAGGCGTTGGTGGTGCATGCCTTTAATCCCAGCACTCAGGAGGCAGAGGCAGGTGGATGTCTGTGAGTTCGAGGCCAGCCTGGTCTCCAGAGCGAGTGCCAGGACAGGCTCCAAAGCTACACAGAGTAACCCTGTCTCAAAAAACCAATATATATATATATATATATATATATATATATATATGTATGTATATGTATATTATACACACACACACACACACACACACATGAATGTACATGTGTCATTAGAGTGACATGATCAGAGGGTGGAAGACTGGACAATAAATAAAATACCAAAAATGTATATTTTGAGAAATATTCACCAAACATATCTAAACAGCCTTCAGTGAAAACACTGAAAAACAGAAAGTATATAGAAATGGAAATATTAACAGCCTGTATTTTCTATTACTCTCTAAAATTTACATTGCAGATTTATTTTTTGTTTGTTTAGTATTTTCCATTACAAATCTAAAATGGCCATATTCAAATAGGTCAGTTCTAGTTATTTCATTGTGCTTGTTGTATTTGGACTAGTTTGGTGTTTTTTGTGTTTGTTGGTTTGTCTGTTTTTGGGTTTTTTTTTTTTTTTGGTTTTTCAAGACAGGGTTTCTCTGTGTAGCTTTGGAGCCTATCCTGGCACTCTTTCTGGAGACCAGGCTGGCCTCAAACTCACAGAGATCCACCTGCCTCTGCCTCCCGAGTGCTGGGATTAAAGGCGTGCTGGGATTAAAGGCGTGCGCCACCAACACCCGGCTTTGGGGTTATTTTATGGTCCTTCCTTCTGCATCTCCCAGAATAGAAGGCAGTGGGTCTACAGCTTCCTGTTGGGATTATATACATAACTGTGCAGACTCTGGAGATACGGGGATGGGGCACTGCCATTTCAAAGTCAACGAGGTCTTTGTGATAACATCATTTTAAGAGATGAGTACTTAGTTTGCAAACTAAATATTTATCTATATAGACATGATTAGGGGTATAATGAAAAGTTTTATGTCAAAAGAAGCAGTATTCTTTCACAAACAATGGTCAGAAATGAAAACAACTGCACTACCTTGGAACAAAATTTTCAAACATAGTATGTCTTCAAGATTCTAATGTCAAAACCCAGATGAGTTACTATATCCAATCTTCTTAATAGTTGTACAATTTATTACAGTAGAATTGTAATAGGAAATATTTCAGTTACTTTATTATAAAGACTACAACATACATTAAACTAAATTTCTGTATGATGACACAGTGAAAAACTTGTCATTTTTATTTATGAGATTCATTATAAAAGAAAACCAGTATTTATTCTTGTATCAAGCCTCACTCCTGAGGTTGATAAAAATTTATATTCTTGAGATTTTCATGAAAATATTAATGATGCATTTTTCATTCACACTTTTTCAGCATTAACTGAGTGCCTTTCAGGTCTTGGCTGAGACTTTCAGAGAGATGATGGAATCATACTTAGGATGTCTATGACACAGTTTAGAGGTGGCTATATTAAAATTATAAACGTATTCTGAGTTTTATTTTTCTTTTTTGCTGAAAGTACTTTACATATCATGCACTTTTCTCATGAATGTAACAAACTCTAACCAAAGTCAAACTTTTTTTTTCTATAAAAGAATGTGTGAAGTTATATCCTCCCATAGCCAAAACACAAAATTTGTGTGGAAAATGGTAACTGTTGTCAGTGTGTTTATGGAACCACACTGTTTGCTCTTCTTTATTTTATAGAACTAGTGTTCTGACAAGTAAATTCAAACCAAAGGAAATTCATTTACTTAAAACTTATCTTAGAAAAAACTTAAGATAATCTTCTGAATATCATTCAGGGCTTTAGCTTTCAGAGGAGCAATTCAAGTGGCAAGAAGCCAGTCGTGAGGGAGCTATCTGTGGGGAAAGCTGCACCCCAACATGGAAAGGAGACCCCAGGTAAAGGATACTCACCTGACAAGAACTGTGACTCTTTAAAATATGCAAAACCCTGGAAGATTACTTAATCAAGCAATCAGTCAAATGCCAAGAATTTAGACATTCAGACACTTATGTTTGACTTTTTTTGTGGATGTATTTAAAATGTTTTTCCTCTTTTAAAAACAAAAAGGAGGTCAATTTAATAATAGGCAAATTGTCAATATATGCCACTCTAAGTAGGTTATCTAGTTTTAAAAAGATGGTATGTATACATTTAGTTTTATTTAATGAAAATTTAATTGTACATGTGTATTTTGTGGTTTTAAAAACATTAGTCATTAAAATGTCATTAAAAGATAACTTTGAGAGTTGTCCCCAATAGCTCCTGGCCATATGTCTCATGTTTTTCAACTGGAAATTTCTGGATGGAGGTAGACACTTCGGAGGATGAAACCCACATGGGAGATGCTTAGGACACTGGGGGCATAGCTTTTTCTAATTTGTTTTGCGGCCGTGAACTGAAGATCTCCCTATTGTGTGTCCGCTACCATTGCCTTCTGAGATCTAAAAGCAAAGATTCTGCTTACTCATTGATGAAAACCTCAAAAACCAGAAAGATACAAACCTTTCTGTTTATAAGTTGATTATAGCAGGTGTTTGGTACTATAATCATCAAAAGCCCCAAGAGTCCTATTGCATTTGGATAAAAAATTAATGTATGGTCTTCTAGGCCAGCATCATAATAGGCCTTTTATAGTTTTTATATTTTCATACATTATATATGCATCACCTTTCAACATTAAAAAGGAAGACATGAAATTGGGAAAAGGATGTATTAGAGGTTACAGGGCGTTGGAAAAGGGAAATGGGGAGTGGATATGATCTTATTTTGTTGTATATATGCATGAGATGCTCAAAATTAACAAAAGAAAAATATAAATAAGTACTACAAACTGTTAATGCATCAAAAGGTGTTTTGAGAGAGTTAGTAAATGAGGCAAAATCCAGAAAATTTCTAAAGAAATATTTCTCACTAGACAATTATTTATAAACTATCCTGGAAAAGGAAATGGAAGTTGAAAATTGTGATGTTAAGTTTAAGGTCCATCCATTCATTTCATTTTCCAAAACAGTAATAAATCTGACAGAGATAAATCTGTCACAAGTAAAGTAATTTTGAGAAAAGCATGACAACTTTAGTTCTGCCCTCCTACATATATGAAAGGCACCCCTTATAATTCAGACTCTCAAACTCATTAAAAAACACTCCCAGCAAGAAGGCACTGAAGAGATGGTTTTCTTTTACATGCTGGACTCAAACTCTGGAGGAGGTGAGAGAACAATTTTCTATCTCTTGGCTTAGAACGTAGAAGTAGAGTTTTGTATGAAACCTTGTGTTTTCATTTGGATGTCCACTGGCTATGTGCTTATTTACATAGGTGAATCCTTGAAAATCATTGTAAATTTGCTTTCACTTCACAGTCTCAACAGTGACTAATAATGCAGGCTTCTTCTCTGATTCACTCAATGACCATTTGAATATAAAACTTATTTTACTATAGATCAACAAAGTATGATACACACCATACAGAAAAGTATTTCCAAAAAGTAGAATTGAATACTAATGGTTGAATATTATTCTTAAAAAGAAATACATTTAATAAGTGTAAATGATGAAACTCTCTTAGAAGTCACTTTAGCAGCAAAACGTGAGCTCATATTAGAATTAATGACTTTTCTTCAAGCCACTCTTCTGAGCTCTATATGGTCAACACCTTAAATTCTGGTAAAGAAATGAAAAGAGTTGTTCAAATGTTCTCCACTACAGTGCTGTTCATCATTTCACCCTCACAACACATTCAGATGTAACCTGCAGTATGCAGTACATACATGTGATTGTTTCCGTGTAGAAACAAATATAATCAAGGGAAATGGGCATTTGGCTAGGTTAGTAACTAACATACAATAAAATTACAGATTGTCTCGAATTGAAATAACATCAAAATAACCAGCCTTGCTGGGCATTGGTGGCTCATGCCTTTAATCCTAGCACTCGAGAGGCAGAAGCAGGGGGATGGATCTCTGGGAGTTCGAGGCCAGTCTGGTCTCCAGAGCAAGTGCCAGGATAGGTTCCAAAACTACACAAAGAAACCCTGTCTCAAAAAACAAAAAACAAAACAAGCAAACAAACAAAATAACCAGCCTTTCTGTCACCCTTGGCTGCCTGGGGCTCGAAGACATAAGTCAAAATATCCCATGAAGCCACCTGCCCCTTGTTTCCTTTAGATTCTCTTATTTTACAGTTGTCAATCATGAAGCTGAAAGGACTGCCATGTGCTCTGATCGCTAACTGTCCCATCATGCAGTGATGGTTCCTTTTGAAAGAGAAGTGTCCTTCTTTCATACTCTGTTATAGTGGAAATCTCAACCTCCAAAAACATCCTCTTCCTCTAAAATGACAAGTATTTCAGCTTAAAAGTTAGAAATCAACTGAAATACTTCTTGATGTATGGTCACCTCCTCAAACCTGGGTGGATTATGAATAATACAAAAGCATAAATCTTTAGTTAAAAATAGTGCTTCCATAATATTTTAATTTAACAAAAAAATCACTTTGTAACTTAGTATAGTATGCTTTACATGAACACTTAGATATTAATTGGGGTCTGAATTATATTGATATATGTAGAAAATTTACAATAGTACACGATGAAACTACTATTTTTTAATTGCTACAAATGCTTCTCAACCTACAAGTGGGTTATATAGCAATAAAAACTATTGTAAGTTAAAAGAATAATACATTGAAAACATATTTAAGAACCCTATACTATTGAATATCATAGCTTAGCTGCAGTGCACAATACTGCGGCGGTTACTTCTAATATAATCAGGCAGCTTAATGGGAGAGAGTGGTGCAGCTAGATGTCACAGTCCAACATCGTGAGAGGGAATATTTAACCTGGAAAAATATCAAGATTCAAACTGCAGTTTCTGCTCAATGAGTATTGGTTGTGCACCACCTAAAGTGGAACAATCAGGAAGACAAACCAGCCTAAGTTGGGTACCTTTTATATCATTTAAGTAAGAGCAAGATAAGAGATGCCACTGATAAGAATTGGTAGCAAATGGGACCATTTAGGGGTTGTGTAGCTTTAAATTATGCTCACTAAAATTTTTGAATATGTCTAAATTAATAATCTGTAGGTATAAAGCATGTCATCTCCTGATTAGTTTCCACCACTCTATGGTGATCTTTGCATAAAGCTCTATATCAATGACTTTGTTAAACTAGGTGCAGAAAACAGAACATAGGTGAGCCCGCACATCCACCAGGGCTTCTAATTCAGCAAAACTTCTCCCAGAAGAATTTTCCATGTCCATCTTCAATGTAATGAAAAGCTGTTCTCACTAATAAAGCTCTCTGGTAAATGACAAGACAAGCTATTCAGAATGTCCCTCTGTCAGCAACTGGATAAGAGAAATCACCTTTGAAATCAATGGAAACCATGACTATGAAGATAGAAGACTTGAACAGAACTTTTCAAATGTTTTAAATTATTGTATAAGTTAAGGATTATTAGACGGGCTAGTCTGTGTGCTTATGGGGATGCGGGCTAGATAGAACAATAGAAAAGTAAATAGTGAGTGGCTGTTCCCAGAAAAATGTTTGAACTTGGCAATGGTTGCAGGGTAGACATGTCTGATCCCCATTGCTTTGAGAAAAAAATGAGCTAGCTCAAGAGACTCCTCTCGCTTTGGCTCTATAAAGGAAGGAAGACATTCTGTAGGATAATGCTCTAGATTAGATCCTCCGCTCTTAACACAAATACTTTTCAAAAGGATTCATCAAAATTCTTTCTTGAAAGCATCCTATGACATTCCCAAGAAATTTAAAGGTATTTTGTTGAATGTTTTCAAGACTTTCAGCTCCATGGCTGGATTTTTATTGTTATTATGCTGTTCCTCAACCCAAAGTGTGAGCTCTCTCACATTAAGAAAAAAATGTGGTGATATCTTGTTTGTACAAATAAAGCATGCCTGAAGATTAGAGGGTGGAGCTTGTCACTGACTAACAGACAGGAAGTGAGATGACTGGGCAGAAAAAAGTATTATAGGCAGGGGGAAACAGGAACTCACTCTCTTTTCAGCTCAGAAGTTTAGGAGGTAAGGTGTGGCCATGACTTGCTCCTTCATTCCTCTGATCTTTTAGATTTGTTCCTGTGGCTGACTCTGGGCTTTTATTATTAAGACCTATTAGAACACGTGTTACAAAAAGAATTATTCATCTTAGTGATTCTCAAGTCTAATAATGCTACCGATATTCCACCGTTACTCTGATTGCCTAGGAGGGTACCTTTACTTTCTTTGAGTCTCCATCACACCATTTAAGAACACATTATTTGTTCTCATGTTCATGAGTTATGTGGAGTAAGTATGCTAAAGGACACTTTGTTTCCTGCCTATTCTTACTAGGTGGAAGACACAAGACACTGTGTCTAAATTGTATGCCTTTATGTAGAGACATCACTACCTGACTACCTGTTACACAGCTTGCCCAGGCTGGAAATTAGAAATCCATCTATCAAAATAGATTGCATTCTCTATATTTTCTTAGGCATTAAAGTTTTGGTTTTAAATCAGCTGTGATATGCAATATATAACATAGCACACAGCAATCAGAGTTATTAGCAAATCTTCAAGTTAATAGAATAAAATGAAGCATTGTTCTTCCCTGAATAATTAGATTAGACTACAAATCTGTTTTACAATTCTGTCATATTGGCCCCAATATGGTACAAAAAGGAAGTTTTCAAGGGAAGAAGCTAAATATAGCTATTCACTTAACAAGACCAAAGATGAAGGCTTGTTTATGTATTTTGAGAGTGTATTATATGTGTGTTTGTACCTATTTGTGCAGGTATATGTGTTTGTATATTTCTTTATGTATTTACATATGTGCCACATACACTTATATATACAGATGTATGTCACATTACCACTTGAGATTATTTATATAAATTTAAACAGACTAAAAAAGAAGGAAGATAAGGTAATACAATACAATGTTTCCTCCAAAACTTAGATTGCATGTAGAAAGCTTCTAGCAAAGACTAGATTTGTTCTTCTAGAGATGTTTTATCTTTTACTTACTGCTCTTCATCCTGGATTGAAGGACAGATTCAAGGCAGGCATGGTATGAGGTTGCAGGGGACCAGCCAGTTCATGCAGGACTGATTTTTTCCTTTGGATTCAGTGGCTTTCCCAGAGGTGGTGAAGGAGGAAACCACAAAAGGATAGGGAAAGAAAGCATGGAGTTCTGCAAACATTGGATGCTCAGATGTGGTGTTGACATGCCTCCATCTGTGGGCTGGGGGTTAGAGCATCTCAGAGATGGGTCAGAAAATGTCTCTGGTGACAGCTATGACAAGACATCATAGAAATTCAAATGACAACATCCTGAGATATTGCCAATGGCTAGCAAATAAAGAAGAGAGTTCTGTTCACCATTTTGTGGGGGTTCTTTTTGTACTTAAAACCACCAGTCATTTTACTCTGAGAACTAATGTCCTGTGACAGTTTCAAACACATTATCTGTTTGAAATTCAGAGTTCACCCACTATGGCTGGAGGGCAACCTGATTTAGTAGCACAAATTATATCTAAATATGCAAAAATACAGGTGGTTAGTAGGGAAAGTTACACTGAAAAAAATTCATTGTCCTTCAGCTGCCCAAGCCATATCTATAAGAAGGAGAGTGAGTGTGTTAGTTATTAAGGATGGATTGCTTGGGTACAATAATAAGATAAGAACAACAGGATGTTCCTTAGAGCCCAGAAATAGTGTCTACACTGCTATGTCCTCTTTTTAATCTTTAGTTCCTCCTATTCCACAGACATTCATAATCTAACTATATACCCAACCAAAAAACATTAAATTGTAAAATGTTTTCAAAAGAACACTAACCATAAAATGTTGATTTTTGTCTACAGCTGCTGTATTAATATAGGGAAGAAACTCAGAAGTGCAGAAGAGAAGTAGAAACCGTTAGTATATACATTTTGAGAGGAAAACATCAAAGTGGAGAACAAAATTATAAATTGATAACAACAGAGTAAGATACACCAAGAAAAAAGTTAGCTTTAAAAATATATATTCAATTCAAATATTAGTAAAAGAGTGTTTTCAAATAACTTATCTGGCTTGTTTTCAGCTTAGGATATCTTTTGGCACCTCTCTGTCACTCTGTCTTTTTGAGTGGGAATTTTAGCTGAGCAATAGCACAAACACTGTAGACAATGCACGTTTATACTGGACCCAGTTCCTCAGAAGACAGGCAGAGTTGGTAAAAGAAAATTCCATGACACATTATAAACACATCACCAAATCACTTTGCTATTGAATCATAGTTTTATGAGGCCTTATTTTTTTCCTCAAAATGAAAAGGAAGAAAGTCCTATATTGGTTCTTTTCTTATCTTATGTTCCACAGGTCTTTTGATAAAATGCTTAAAATTACAAAAATAAACACTGATGCTCTTTTTACAGTATTTGTTTACACAATGTGGGTGGTCCTTGACAACCTTCCAAGGCCAATATTTGTTATCAGAGAAACTGTGCATTATCTCACAGAGACTTTAAGAGACCAAAATGGTTTAGAGTATATTCCCAAATTAATGCTAATACCCTTTAACCTCTCTTATAAGTAAGATATCCATTAGGCTTACTGGGAAAAGATATCTAGTATTTGGTGAATACAAATTCATCCAGAAAACAGATTTACTTTCATTAAGCATTCAATAGCTAGCTGGGTGGTGGTGGTGCATGCCTTTAACCCTAACACTCAATCTCTGTGAGTTCGAGACCAGCCTGATCTACAAGAGCTAGTGCCAGGACAGCCTCCAAAGTCACAGAGAAATCCTGTCTCAAAAAACAAAACACAACAACAACAAAAGAATTCAATAGCTAAGGAGAACAATTTAAAATATAACTTGACAACTGACAAATTTAAATGGAGATGGGGGTCACAGTTTAAGGATACTATTCTCGGAACATACATTATGATGTCTTTGGGGTAAACTCTAATCTGTGACCTCAGAAATGTCACTACAGCATTAGAATTAGTTTCATGTACACTGAAAGTTGGGATGAATGGCTTTGAGAGGTCTTCTGTTGCTCTTGTTGGAGGACCAAATGAAGATGAACTATTTTCCCAAGGGAATCTACATGATTACAAGGAGTCTTTACACCAGAGGAGATTTTTCTCCTGATCATTGCTCACTTATATTTATCTCCAGTAGTAGAATTTCAAAAGCACCCACTTTCTAGGTGATAATCCATAAATTATTGCTAAGAAATAACATCTCATGGTTCCTTCCAACCGTGATAGTTTTCCCACCACCATTATTATATAGAAAATTGTCAACCATTAATATCTCATCTGCACTAGTATTTTAAATCATCCCGTGACCTGTAGAATATCTGGACAACAGTCAAGATATTCCAGGATGTCTCAGTAGAATGCACCTTTCTCTTTATCCAATTCCACTGGTTCTTCTAGGCCAAACTCAAACTTTTCTTGCTCCATGAAAGTCTCTTAAAATGTATAGGGCAATCTTCTAAATGCCTTCATTGTTTCTGATGACTTTTGGTACAATCCGGTTTCTGCAACAGAGCATGCAAGGCTCTTTGTGAAATGACTCCTGCACCTAGCATCTTTGTATGCTCTAACACATAATTAATAATAAGATTTGGGCCAAAATTATGTGTTAGACCAAGTCTCTGTCATCATGCAACTTGCATTTTAATGGGAAGGAGAGGACATAATAAGCAAGTCAACATGTATATTGATACTCTTTCACAGTGATAGGAAGAAAATAAAGCAGAAATGTGATTGGGTGGGAGGAAGGATGGATTAAGGAAGATAACTGAGGAAGGCACAATTCAATGATGCAAGATGTGAGTCAAGTCAGAGTCCACAAAAGGGCAATGTAGAGAGAGGCAGCATACTTCTATAGATCAAGGATTCTAGGACTTTGTGATCTTCCAGGTAAGATACATGGTGCATATGGACCTAGAGACAGAGCCAGGATCATTTTGGCCAGACTTTAATAAATGTGGATTTTCTTTTTGGAGTAAAAAGCTACTGAAAACTTTTAAAGAACAAGGTAACATACACCAGTTTCTACTGTTAAAGAGTTATTTTGGATGCTGTGTGAAGAAAATTTTTTAACATTATCAAAAAAAGAAGCTGGGGCATGAAAGCTATTGCACCAATAACTTCATTTCTACCCCATTCACGCTTCCTTACACCATAGAGCTGGCAGAGTCCTACTAACATATATGGCAGAATTTGATTGAAATCCTCTTGGATAGATGAAGGTAATTTCCAAAGAAATTTACTTCCAATAATGAGGCAACCAGTGGAGGTAAATATTGTAAAAAAAATATAGCTATATCAGTTGTGCCAATTACCGGAATCATTAACTCATTGCATTAATTCACCAACACAGCATTAGTTGAGAGCTTGGCTGAGTCGAGCACAAGGTGCGTTTCTGAGGTTATAGAAATGATGATAATTAACAATACCTAAAATCAGTAACTTCAATACATAAGGCCATTATTGTATGTTAAATCAGTAACTTCAATACATAAGGCCATTATTGTATGTTAAATCAGTAACTTCAATACATAAGGCCATTGTTGTATGTTAAATCCCACAAGTACTTCAAATATTCGAATTCATCTTTTCTCATGACAGATTTATGATTCAAAAGTTTAAAAATTGCTTGTGATTTTATGCATGAGACAACTGGTATGGAGCACTTCAGAAACCTCCCATACTCAACAGCTGTTACTCAACAAGACAACACTTAATAATTGCAGTGTCTACCCCACAACCTACTCATCACATGCTCTCTGAATTCCCCTTTGGAAGATACAACAAATATTCTCCTATTATCGACCTTTAAGATAAATAATAAAGAAAATCATAAACATTTAATATACTGATAGTTATAGATTTTCTGAAGAAATAAATTGAATCTCTACATTTTTGACATCCTCTTTATTAATTTTAGTAGAGACATAAGAGCAGTGAACTTGAATACTTGAGAACTCTCCAATGAGTCGTTGATTATAAAATAGGGGTAAAACCTGGACTTGTTGTGTTCTTCACAAGAGTGGAAGACGGAGAAAAGACATAGTGACAGGACTGATGTGTAGCTGCTAAAAGATTCATTGAAAGTTTTAAAATGGGAAGGCACATTCAACATGGAAGCCCCTCCAGGTAAGGGTGACCTTTAGGAACAAATTATACTTGTGATAGAGAAGAGCTTCATCAATTATGCATTAGAGCAAAGAGAGGCAAACCAAGAATAAAATGTGGTAAGCAACAGGGATAGGAGCAATAATACACATTATATTGGACATTAAACTGTTTGCAATATAGCAAAGATCAGTAAATGTTGCTGAAACTTCTGATGTGTTGACATGTATTCCTTGGGTACAAGGTAGAAGATGATATCTAGCATTGTTGCTTAAGGTTGATCTCAAAGGCTGGCTTCCCTTTGAGAATTTTATGTATTTTATATTGAGCACCCTGCCACACATGCTCAAGAATTCTCCCTTGTAAGGGTTAGGTTTCAGAAACCTTGGACAAATGGCTAACTGAGGTGCCCACTTAACATATCAAAACCAATGCTGGCTATTCTCCTAGCATCACATGGTAGCAGTGGCTCCTCCCAGAACTTCTCACCCAGCCCCCCTCTCTCCTAGGGACTACACTCCCCTACCCTTCCTCCAGCCTGATTCCTATAGAACTTCACCATTTTGACCCTTGGAGTCTTGGTCCAGGCAGCCTCCCTTGCACAATGGCTCCTCTCTTGCTTTCCCTGCTTCCTCTCTCCTTTTTGTCAGCTGGGCCATGTTCAGCCTGGACTTTTCCCTCTGCATGATTTCTCCTTTATATCTACAATAAAAAAAATCTTCTCCATACTTTAGGAGTAGTCATATCCTCCTCCCTTTATTTCATTTTTTTTCTCAGTAAGGTTATCAAAAGAGGCTTCAGAATCTCCAAGTAAAGAATCAACAATTGGAGGTGCCCAATGATTTCAATAAACATCTGGAACAATTAGATAACAACAGCATTTTAGACGGGATTATTCTGATATGCAAACACATAGCCGGTCACCTCGAAATTAGAGTCATTAATATATTCCACTTGGCTACGCCACACAGCCACTACATCTGGCTAAGCATAGCTCAATGCGAATTGTGAAGTTATGAATGAACAGGACAATGTAGAGGCCATCAGAGAAGAGACTAATAAAGGTGAGAATGCTTCCAGAGCCATATAAACCATTATAATTGGTGGATGTGCACTTGGTGGCTTAAGTTCCATACTCCACTGGGGTTGTGTGTCACACCTCCTCCTCAGGAACAGGTGTTGGCATTGATTGCAGTTCATTCATCATACCCCCACAGCAGTGTTAACATATGCTGTATTTGTGCTAATTGTGTTTGTTTTCACTATCAACGTTGAGTTGCCCTTCATCATGCCAAAGAGATAAATGTGAGCTAAGGAGAAGCTAACTGAGAGCAACCTATTATTTACTGAGTCAGGTTCCTGTTCTGGCTCCCCCCATCCATGGGGTGAATTCCTACACCAAGAGATGTAAATTCTCAAATATGCCAAATGCAAGATTTTTTTTTAGATAATTTCAAAGGCAGGCATAAGACTTACACTTGCCTTAAAATTATTAGTGAACTTCTGGTTAAACATTTGACATTCTGATATTCATTTTGTGTAATTGATTTAACATTAGATTACTTAGTGGAATCTTTTCAAACAAGCTATTTAGAGACAAAAATTTGAAAACAATTAAATTTGAATTTGATTCTATTTGTCTTTATTTGAATTAGAAGCAGGTAGGCATGATTTTCAACTGTTAAAATATAAGACAAGAATAAAATGTTTAGCATTTTAGGAAGCAAAATACCAGACCTTCATAACAATATACCACAAAAATCTACTGGTTAAGATCTGTCTGATTTAAGGAAAATATACACAGGCAAATTACCCCCTCTCTTCAGTTTACCTGGGGCTTCCATTTACACAAACCAACTGACCTTAGCTAAACAAATGAGGACTTATTAGTAACTAGCTCATTGAGGGTCTCTAATATGCAATTTGCATGCCAATGGTCACATCTTATATAAGGTTCCTAAATCTTTAGAAAAAAAATTCTCAATTTTCCATTGTTTACCTTGCCTGTTTCTTATTTTGATAAAGGTAAATTTCAGTGCATTGCAAACACATCAGAAATAATAATTTCTAAATCAAAAAGGAAAAAATTGAGGCTGTACAATCAGGTATTTTAGCAGTTGTAATTTCGAGTGTTGTGTTATGATGTTTTGTTTTGTTATATAGTGGCATACCTGTCTGTACAGGCATGTGTGTATGTGTGTGAGAAAGAGAGAGAGAGACACAGAGAGAGAGAGAGAGAGAGAGAGAGGGGGGGGGGGAGGGGGGGAGAGAGAGAGAGAGAGAGGAGAGAGAGAGAGAGAGAGAGAGAGAGAGGAGAGAGAGAGCTGGCTCATGGCTGCATCTGGTTTCTCATCAGGGTTTTAGCTCATCTTTTCACTGTGATATTTTCTCCCTAGGGCTCCAGATTGAATTGCATTCTTTGTGGTTTGGCATTCCTTTCTCAGGTCTCTGATTATAGTCAAGTAGTAGTTGCTTTTGTCCTTCCTGTACACTGGTGGATTTGTGGAGATGGAGAATTGTTTATTTGAAGAAAGTTCTAAACTGAACTTTTTTTTTCCTGCAAGTAGTTGCTTATTTTGGAACCCAATTTTATTAAGATCCTCTTTCTTATCCCATTTACTTTTTATGTCCTGGAATCTTAGAGTTTTTATGCTTTTAATTATCTTGAAATTTTTACTCAAACATTACATAATTTCAGCAGCATTTTTGTAGATAGATGTTAAACTATCCATTTCTTATAAGGATTTGAATTTTTCTATGAAATCAAATCACTAGACAGCCTTGTGCCAGAGATGTTTCTAGGGTACAGTCACTTGCCTAAAGCTTGAGACCTGAGCTCAGTCAGTAGATCCCACATGGTGTGCTGAGAGAGGTCATTCCTGAAGTTGGTCTCTGACCTCCACATATACGCCATGGCATACACATACACCCACACAAATAAAAAAAAAATCAATAAATAAATGTAATAAAAATTAAAGAGTGCTGTCATGAAATAAAATTGAACAAGTGAATATTTTAAAAGTGACTTATAATAAAATCTCTGATCTTCAACTCATCAATTTATTCTTGCATATGTTATTAAAATTCTGTTTCCTCACCTACAGCATAGACATAATATAAGGATGATAATATCATGTAATATCAGTATGACAATATTATGAAGGTAAGTGTTATTCAACAGTGTCTTAAGCATTAAAAGTTTATTGTTGAGAATACAGAACTTTATGTTTTTAGACTGAGGACGATATTATTATTTTCTGGGCTGAAACCTTACCTTCCTGTTAATTCCATGATTTCATGTGTTTATGAACACACACACACACACACACACACACACACACACACACACAGTACATTGTGCCATGAAAATATACATCTAAGAATACAAAATGTTGTCTTTACACCCAGAGTTATCATTCTGAAGGCTAATATATTCAGTGACATAGGGAAGCCCATGTAGTTGCTACCTTGGGTTACATAAGTGTACTTTATGATGTCCATGCAGCAATCACATCACAGGAAAATGAATTCCTCAGATGTGTTGTGATTAAATAGTGCCTGACTGTCCTTCACTTCAGTTATGTCTGCATGTCCTGCAATTGCTGTCCCAGAGACATGGATTTTGCTTAATGAGCCTAAGTACTTTCAGGAAAAACCACCTATGTTAATAGAAGTGGAATGCTGGCCATTGGAGTGGCCAATACATTATGTGTCTGGGCCCTTAATTATCTCTCACAGGACTCTATACAAGATGTTTAGCATCCAGAAAACAAAACTGCATCTACCAATGATGGGATGAATTCAATGATGATGTATTGATAAGCTCAGGTTTTTTAAAAATCTTCCCACACCAGCCCATTCCACCTGAGCCAAGAGACACGGGGGTGGGCCTAGGCCCTATCCCAAAGGATACGATAGACTCTGATGACACCCTGTGGACGGCCTCACCCTCCAGGGGAAGCAGAAAGGATATGTGATAGGTAGGGTTTCAGTGGGGGAGGGGGGTACGGGAAGACAGGAGGGATAAGGGAACTGGGATTGTCATGTAGAAAAATCTTATTTCTAATTAAAATAAAAAAAAATCTTCCCAAACCTCCAGATACCCAAAACTTCAGGATTATCAAATATAGGTAACTCTTAGGCAGTGTTTCAATGAAGTTTAAGATATTAGAAATGATTGATATATTGTATTTTATCAATAGGAGTATTAAAATGATGCTGTAGTGGAAATTTGAACTCATTATAAAAGTAAATAAAAATTGATTTGTATGAATTATTTACATCATTAAAGGCACCTATGGAGATTGGAAAGTCAAGGCAGAAGGATTGCTACACAGCAAGCCTTGTTTAAAAAATGAGCTCCAAATTTAAAGCTATCTCAAACAAAGCACACACACACACACACACACACACACACACACACACACACACACACACACCTCACTATAAAATACACAGTAATTAAGAATTTCATATAATACACAAAATGAAAAGGCTTGGAAATATTAATACCAAAGAAAATTCAAACATTTTATTTTATAGACAATATTTTTTCCTAACTGTTAAGGAAAATGTTAACTGCTAAGATACACTAAATACCAGTAAAGTACAACTTCTGTTTAGAATATAACTAGAATGTAATTTCTCCTATGTGTAGTTGGTTCTTTATTTTCACCATGTAAACTTACTAAATTACAAACCTAACTGTCCTCTGTCTGACACTAAATCTTAAAATTTCCTTGACGCTGTTATTAATCTCTTTCCAAAGCACTTGAGTTTAAGTTGGATGGAATCATCAATTCAAAAGTAATCTCAAAGAAAGACAGACAGACAGACAATTAAAAGGAAAACACCAGAGTGGAGCCGAAAAAATAAGGTGAAAAGGCCCTAGTGTGCTCATCTTCCATAAGTTCCCTCACAGCCAGTGTCGATTACTATCAGGGGACAGTAAATCATGGGGCACATTTGGAGTGGCCATGTCCACAGGGAAATGAGAAATGCTACAGTGGTTTCCATTTGCTCTCTGACTTTGAACTTTAACTGCCTATGGATCTCACTTGATGGAATTTTCTGCTTGGAAGACTTGAATTGATATGCTTGAAATTAAAAATAAAGATTGTGTACTTTTTCTTTCACGTGGCTTTTAAGATCAACGGTCGAGAGCTCACCAAATCACCAGTGCTTTTGTTAGAACAAGTTAATGTATCTGTTCTTGTATTTTGCTATATGAACCATGAAAAGACTTGTAAGGCCCTCCTTCCACATGCAGAGTACATTCAGGGAGTTGGGAATTGTATCACAGAAAGCCTTGGGGTGGAAGAAGGTGAAGAGATGCTGCCAGTTAGGCCCCAGGGTAACGTTCATCCCTCGGATAATGTAAAAGGCCTTGCTGATGAGGGTCTTGTGTTTTCCCTTAGAAGGAATTTAGGGCCCAGCTGTTTGATTGGCTCTTTCATCAGAGACCTCTGGGACCACTTCCACAGCTCACATTCAGTACAAAGCATCACTCTAGCTCTAAACTGGACAGCCCATAAGTCACAGATCCAACACTTCTGGGACATAAAAGCTTTTGCTTTAAGATTTCACAGAGATTTGAAATTAAATGTGTGTGTCAATGTCTATCTTCAAGTTTTCCTAAATTCTTTGTTTCACATACAAAGGATGTTTTTAAATAAAGTCAAAATCTCTATTTTTCTAACCTTATCATGAAAAGAACTTAAAAAAAAAGGTTGACAAATGATCAAATTCAGCGCTAACAACAGAGAATGTTCAGAGCCAGGATTGAGCTGAGAGAAGTGGGCTGCTTCAATGTAGCAATTATTCTTTTTATTTAAATTAATTTTTATTTAAATTAAAAACAATGTTTTTTTTAAACAAACCAACCCCGGTTCCCTCTCCCTCCTGTCCTTCCATTCCGCCAACCATCCCCTCATCTCACACCCCATACCCTCCTTAGGGACTGTAAGGCCTCCAATGGGGGATCATTAAAGTCTGTCACATCATTTGTGGCAGGGCCTAGGCCCTCCACTGTGTAACTAGTTTGAGAGAGTATCCTTCCATAGGGAATGGGTTACCAAAGCCCATTCGTGCACTAGGGATAAATACTGCTTCCACTGCAAGCAACCCCATAGACTGCCCAGGCCCCCCAACTGACACCCACATTTAGGGGGGGCTGGTTGGGTCTTATGTTAGTTATCCAGTTGTCAGTCTGAGGTCCATGAGCTCCTACTTGCTCAGCTCAGCTGTTGCTGTGGGTTTCCCCAGCATGGTCTTGACCCTTTTGCTCATCACTCCTCCCTCTCTGCAACTGGATTCCAGGAGCTCAGCTCAGTGCTTAGCTGTGGATCTCTGCTTCTGCTTCCATCAGCTATTGGCTGAAGGCCTATGATGACATTTAAGGCAGTCATCAATCTCATTATAGGGGAAGGTCATATAAGGTAGCTTTGATTCTTACTTAGGGTCATCCTTGTGGATTCCTGGAGATTTCCCTAGTGCCAGGTTTCTCGTTAAGCCCATAATGGTTCCCTCTATTAAGGTATCTCTTTTCCACTGGAAGAGGTGATAACGGGGACTTCTCCTGCCCCCCTCCCTCACCCTAGTTGGTGACCATTGGCCAGGGCGCTTCAGCCCCTGTCCTGCCCACTGAATCCCCAGAGACCTGAGGGCAACCACAAACAATTCCAGCACTGCATCTGACACCTTTAGATCCTTGGCCCCACCCCCGCCAATAGCACTTATTCTTATGAGTAGTAAGTAAGGCCTCCCATTCTATCCACTAGAAAACATCTACCAATGATCCCAACAAATAGGAACATCTCAGCTGTGTAGTAGGTTCTCTCTCATTTCCACTTGAAATCATGATGCAATGTGAGTAAATTAGATTCTCCCCTGCCTCAAACTCTCATTGGAAACAAGCTGCTAAAATGAAAGGGATCAAGAGTTCCACTAAATGGAATAAATCTAGGTCTAGGAGCTGTAATTTTCTGCAAGAACTGCATAACCACTTGTTTTATTAACTGAAATTATGAGCATTTTAATTTATAAATGAGATTTATCTTCAGTGCCCAGAACATTGATTATGAACTAATATCAATGCCACTCCATGCTGCCCTTAGCTTCCACACCAATGCAGGACACATAAGTAAGGAGGCAAGGACCTCCCAGATTCTTGTAAGTTGGTGAGGTAGCTCAATTTGATTTAGGCACTCCAAGTTAGTAAGTAATAAGCCTGTGGTAAACTGTGTTTCAGCACGCCTGTATTCTTATATTTGAATTCACTTGTAGAAAAAAAACCGTGTCTCTCACTTTTAGTGTTGTGTAAGAGCCATCTCTGCATTTCGACTTACATTCCAGATGGCAGCTATTTTCTGACAGTAAGGGAAATATCAAACATATATTTTGCATAATATGAAATTCCCAGTTAAACAAAGAGTGCTTATTCATTTGTTTGGGGGAGTCTATGAAGATCTTAGCTTTTACTTTATCACTTTTAACCTCCACCAAAATATCTTTCCATTATATCATAATTCACAAATTAAAAATGTGTCGTATCAAGCTCCCTATAGCATCATATCTACAAACTCTTGTGATTGTTATAGAATGTTTTCTTAAATGTAAGAAAGTTTATAAAATTTTCAAACTGGTCAAACTTGTTAAATGGAGATATTTTAAACGTATGCATTAGCACTCATTGCTAATTACTTAAAGAAGTATTCTCTTCAATTCACTTTGAAATAGAACATTTCAAAATATGGAGTCACAGACAATAGATAGGACTTAAAATTGGATATTTTATATAATCATAACCTTTCAAACTTGGTGCCAAATTTGATTTTAAAATGCATTTGAATTCCAAATACTCTATGCTGACTTTATTGTGGTGTGAATCAAGATTCACTAGACCCAGTACAGGTTTAAAAGGTTTATTCAGAGAGATAACACTTACAGAAGAGGCAGGCAGCTGCTACAGGTTCTGGCTCCATGGATCCTCCCAGGCTCTGTCCTCCCAGGTCAGCAACCAGAGAGAGAGAGCTCTTTCCAGAGCCAACCTAAAACCTCCCCTCCTGTACACACTTGTGACCACTCCCAAATGGGCATGGTCAGCGCCACAGGTACATACAGATCTCTTCCTACATTGTGGATTTTATGATCCTGAATGAGAGTATAGGAAACTAGGCAAAAAAAAAAATCAAAAATAGCTACCTCCATTAATAGGTTCAAATATCACAGGAGGTAAAAGTATCCATGGTAAAACCAAAACCTTTCATTGTATAAAATGGTGAAAGGGAAGGTTATTCAATGTGATCAAATGAAATTAGCATGTTGGCATAAAATATACCACAGTATCATGCTTGGAGAAATTAAACACTCCATTTAATGACTGAATGCTGGGTTTTTTTCCAGCATTCTGATTTGCATTATTCCTGTTTAATTCATTTGCTCCAGTCACCTGAAGGTATCTGCCAAAATTCCCTAATTAAAGTGTTTAAGGATTGGAATCAAGTTATATTTGAACATACTTACCTCCACTTTAGTTTATGATATTAACTGGCTTATTTATTCCCTAAATATATATAAAGATATGTTTAAGATATAAGTATATCTAAAAATGTGCTAAGATAAAGAGGTTTTAGAAAATAGAGAAAGAGAGGCTATCTAAACCTAATTTCTAACTTTTAAAAAAGGGAGAGAAAAAGAATAATAATAATAGTTTCATCAAGGACATTCATTCATGCAGGGTATGAATACAACTTATACAAAGAGGGTATTTATTTTCTTTTCCTGTCATACCCATAGTCTCTGTTTATATTACCTAAACTCACAGGAAGGCAAGTTCCTCAGTGGAGAAGGGAAGACAGAGATCATTTAGAACATTCCCCTTCCTCATGAAACTCCGGAAGCTTTATATTAATACATTCCCTAGGAATCCCTGAAATCTAAACTCAACTACCTTAGGGTCAAATGTTTGCCTACCTGCAAGTTTGCCTACCAAGTGCATGCAGATCCCATAGTCTGATTATTTTGCCTGGGGCATCCATTACACAAACCACCTGACTTTAGCTAAACAAATGAGAACTTGTTAATTAGCTCATGAATATGAGGCCAGAAGAGGGCCTTGTATCCCCTGAAACTGGAGTTACAGATGGTTGTGAGACACCAGATGTCAACCAAACCCAGGATCTCTGCAAGAGCAGCAAGAGCTCTTCACAATTGAGCCCTCTCTCCAGGCCTAAGACTTTTAACTGTGATATCTTTACAGCAGTTCCCTTGTCTACTACTTCTATTTTCATGTACCAATATTGGGGACTTAACGGACAATAGCTTCCTCCTTAAAGTTCAAGGCCATGCAGAGAATTCCATGCACCTTTATGAGCTAACCATTACTAGCTTTATACAGGGCCACATGTGAGAGGACTTGTACTTTCTAGAAAACAACTCTGCTAAATAACTATCACATTGTGATCCCTACACAGTTAACCCAGAAATCTATCTTCTACAATCCAAATAAAAGATTATAGTACTTTATTTTCCATCCCAGACACTTCTCATTCAATTGATACGTTTTGATTTTTCTCCACAATCAAAAGTGTATTGTTAGCTGCTATTTATTCTTGATTATGTATTATTCATATGACATCAAAATATGTCTAATGCACATTTTATAAGTGAATAAACACAGTATAATAAAATTTCAGTGAATTTTAAAAGCTGAGAGTGAGAGGGTTATGGTACCTTAACAGCTACAAAATTAATATTCAAAACTGGTTTATGTCCATGTGTATTGATATATTAAATTAATGGCAATTGACATATAAAAATTCATTTTATAGGATAATATTAAAGGTTTACAAGAATTTAGGCTCTTCCTATGTGTTGACACCTCTATTAAGTACATATGAACTGTCAAGTATGAACTTTCCATAAGTATATTTATGGATATAATAAATAAAATTATCATAAATGCTTAAAATTCCCTAAGGGCATAGCACAAGCAGATATTACACAAAGTTCAAATTTCAGTAATTTAGAAAATATTCAAACAATCAAGAAAAAGGTGTATGAAGTATTTTAAGACATCAGAATCTACAAAGTACAGTATAGTAAAGTTTATGTGTAGGCTAGCAAAAGAACTGTGATGTCCTTGAGACACACATTCAAATGCACAGTCCCTCTGGATCTCTTATGTTGTTCAGCACTAATTGCCAGCATGGCTCTGTTTACACGAAGCTAAATAAACAAGACATCTGATTACCATTAGATTAAATTTGTGGAGCCAATCTTAATTTTATGTCCTTGTAAAAAATACATTGTACACTATCATTCCTTAAAGACATTAGAATCATTCATGCATGAAAGGACTCATGAAGTACCATTAATTCACAGCTAGGACCTGAAAGTATAACGCAAAAGTCAGTGAATTTTCAGACATACCTGATTACTTCTCAATTACTACTTCAATTTTGATAATTTTCAAAAATGATAGTCATACAACAACTTAACAAATAACATTTTGGAGAGGTGGCCCAGCTGGTACTTGCAGTGCAAGCATGAAGATAGGAGTTCCATCCTCATCCTGACAATCCCCAGGGTGTGCTGGCCAGCCAGACTAGCAGTGGTTCAGGGAGAGGTCTTATTCCAAGTATAAGGTGGCAAGAGTTTGAGGAACTCAACACAGCATCAACCACTGGACTCCATATGAATATGTGCATAGCCACATAAACATGCACACATACATACGCTCAAAAGAAGATTAAAAAATTGAGCTTGCTGGGCATTGGTGGCGCACACCTTTAATCCCAGCACTCGGAAGACAGAGGCAGGCAGATCTCTGTGAGTTCGAGGCCAGCCTGGTCTCCAGAGTGAGTGTCATGATAGGCTCCAAAGCTACACAGAGAAACCCTGCCTTGAAACCCAGCCCCCCCAAAAAATGAGCTCTTATTTAAACAAATGAAATTTAAGTTTAAATTGACCAAGACTCTAGAATTACCAAATATAGCTTTTAAGTAAATGACAACATTTTCTCGGTTGCTCTCTTGGTGTTACCCACTATTTCTTCCATTATTATTTAAATGTTTATCCTTATTTATTTGGAGGTGAGAGATAAGAGTATGTGTGGATTGGTGGGTATGTACACTATGGTATACTTATGGAGGTCAGAAGTCAACCTGCTGAAGTAGGCTCTCTCTATCTACCATATGAGTCTCAGGGATCTGACTCAGGGTGTTAGATTGGCAACATATAGCTTTGCCCACAGAGCCATCTCTCTGGTTGATATGGCAGGCCATGCTTGGCAACATAACCTGTCATATGTGGTTATTTTATTGGTTTTATATCTTCTGGACATTTCCTTTTAATCTTAGGGCAATAAGTAGGCATATAAGATTCTACAGAAATGTAGAATAATGATAGGAAGGGTGTTGCCATCCCAAGAAACTACACATGTTTTGAGTACAATTTTATAAACATAGATAGTTTTTGGTAGCCTAATGCACATATTTGTTTGCGTTTATAGAGACAAATATTGCATATCCATTCTTTACCAAATGTCACTATTAATAGTACCGTTTATCTTTTCCGGAAACAGGGCTGTCAGAATACATACTTATTGCAAAGTATCTATTGCAAAGTACACACATTCACAATCCATGATCGTGCATGACCATTGGCTGTACACATGTACATACGCACTGGTAGATAAGAGCAGACGATTGGGTTCTTGCTTCATTGTGCACCTCTGCATCGTCTAGGCCCAAAGCACTTGGAACATCAGATTTTGTGCTTAAGTGGGATCCAGACACACTATGCCTACTTTACATGGGTTGCATGCTTTCTAATAAAGATAGTAATTTAAGTGCATGCCTGTGATTTAATGGTATTTTTTTAGTCAAGGCCTATGCTTCAATATTAATATACAATACTTAAAACCAGAAGAATAATGAGAAAGAACTTGAAGTATGCATTAACTAATAACAGTAATATGGATAAGTGTACAATTATTTTTGGTTATTTTAAAGTAAATAAACACTTAAAAATGAGCAATTGTTTAATTCAGCTACCACTGAAATTTATATAACTGGGTATTTCTTAAAAGGCATTTTAGCTATCTTAAAAGAACCAGAGAGTGGTTGGCAAATATTTTATTTAAATGGCATACTTAGAAAAATATAACTTTGAATAGCTTTTTAGTATTTTAACAATATGTGTGTTCTCTAAAAGGGAATGTATAAATTCCACTTTAGTGATAGAGCAACAAAGTCACTAGGGCAGGTGGATATTTTCTTCCCATTTTGTATAACTGCAAGAAGCAAACATTTGAAGGCATCAAGTGTAAAATGAATATTTGAAAGAACGTGTCATTGTTTAGGTAGCTAATATACCCAGGTGTTTGCCATGAGGTCATCGATAGTTGACTGTCTGTACCATATTGTTCTGCAGACACATAGTGTGCCATTTTTCCATCTTTTAAATAATATTTTATTCCTATGTTCCCCTAAAGGCATACTTTTCTTTTCTTTGAATTTTATTTTTGTTGTCATTGTTGTTTTGGTTTTTGTTTGTGTTTTTTTGAGATGAGGTCTACTATATAGTAAAGAATGTCTCCAAACTCATGGTAATCCTATTGCAGCTCCTGTTGCTGGGCTACTTCTATTCCACCAGGACATGTCATAATACAGTCTGTTTCCCATAGCACTACTGGCATAAGAGAGAGAATCAGGACATATGGGGCTCTCTAAGGAAACCTCCTCTGTAGGACTGACTTAAGAACACCTTGAACAAATTTTGTCTATGATGGGTAAGAGTGAGTCCCTGAAGTGAAGCAGAGAGAGAAGAAAGGAGAATGGAAAGGGTCTTAATACAGACTAAACCAAGCCTCAATTTCCTTAGAATGCATGATTTATCATAGCTATCTCAACTCAACAGCTCAGGAATTTAGTATTTTTCATATGTTAATTTTATGAGACACCTTTCACTAAAGCTAAAAGTTCTGACCAAGTAGCAGCAGTTTAGAATTTGAAAGCTGAATTGACACTAATCAATTACAATTAATGGTTATTTATTGTGTATCTACACACACACACACACACACACACACACACACACACACACACACACACGCACGCACGCACGCGCGCACGCGAGTATATTCTAAATGCTTTATGGTGTCAAAATTCATCAAGTCATTTCATTACATCACATCACATTTCATTACGTCTATAAAGAACTGTACTTTCCTTACTCAACAAAGTTTAGACCCAAAGGGATTAGACAATTCTACAAGGGTACAGACAAAAAAGGGTAAAATTTAAATTTGATGTGACCTTTTAGCTTTAAAACTCAGATTCCTAACCTTGACCATGATATGTGGCCTCATCTGCCATGAGTTTTGATTCAGTTATTTAGCAGCCAAGTTAATTTTTACTGAAACTTAATGTTCCATCCCTATCAGAGATTTACTGTTTTCGACTTCAAAGGTTGCTACAGGAATGGAAAGAGAAAATGTCTGGCCATTGAAGTACTTTCAACACTGTACAACAATACAGCAAAGTCAGGCTACACAAAATATCAAAGATATTAAAGGCATGTCATCTCCAAATACAAAATGTAGCTACTATCTTTCAGTCTATATCTCAAAGGAGAAGATCTAAATGTCAGCTCTTATGTCAAGTAACAGTTTCTTATCTAAATTAAATTGAATAATGCAGCTGAATCATATTTGCATCACCACAATACAAGATGAAGATCGCGACTATGAGAAAAAAAATCAACTTATAATTTCACTGTTCCTTGAAATTTTAAAAATCCCTTATTTAGCATGTTTCAGTATCTTTAGGAAATGGGCTACATTTATTTTTCCCTATTAATGTCACTTGACTGCTACTCTGCAAATTTTTGTAATAAGTATTCTGGATGGCAAGGCTGTTTAACAGTAATAGCACAACTTACAAGTGAAAAATATGGGATTATTTATTCAATTTTTTCAAATCTTTTCCTCTTGCTTATCTTGAACAATGCTTACTACCATGGAATATTGTTCAGTTCCCCGTAGCCATGGCAAGAAATAAGGGAAAGTGTTCACTATAAAGGCCAAGTTATACATCTGTACTCTGTTCCTGCTATAAATAAGAAATGGAAGTTCTATAATGCATTAGTATTCCTTCATGCATTTAATTATCCTAAAAAAAAAAACTTGACACTTCCCGATGACATTTTTACATTTACACATTCAAATTCATGTTTAGCAGATACTTGACATTAAAAACTATGGTGGTTCATCACACAATAAGCAAACAGATCCTGATTATTACCAACTATGATTTAGGTACCTGTAGTTCTAAGTGTTCTATTGATAATTATTACTTATGAGCATCAAACAGCACTACATTTTATAAGGCATCTCTCCTGTAGGAAAGGAATAGGCAACTGACTCATTTACTCGATCCATGTGATGATTTATGGTTCAAGGAAACACCCCTCATTAGATCACTGTGACTATTCATTTTAAATTCACCAGAACCTCAGAGTCTGAAAAAGAGAGAGAACTAAAGAATGCAAGCCAAGGATTACTGGGATAAAAAGCAGTCACAGAATAACCACAGCAAAGCTGTGTGTGTTACTTGAACTTACAAGGTTATAAACCAATGTCTTCATAAGGCTCTTATAGTTCTAAACAGTTTACCTAAGACAATCCCTAATGTCCAATAAAAGTCCTTAAAGGTATAACCCTTTACCACATGTGTAAAGTTCTCAGAGGCCTATTTTATAAGGAAACATAATCAGGCAAAAAATAAAATGTTACATATATTGTGATCTATACGATTTGTTTTATGGTGGCGTGTTAATGAGCCATGACACAGTAACTCTTTTTATCATGCTTTAAAATTGAACAGAAGCGTAACTGTCGACTTACTTTTCCCCCTTTTGACTTTTTATACATATGCAATATCATTGAAACTCATTTAAATTCATGTGAGTTGGATTGCAATTTAAGGTCTAAAAGGACTGATTTCATTAAACATCTTTTGTTTAATCAAAAATTCTGAACACACATGAATATTTCAAACCAGTATCCTTTTAAGATTTTCAACACTGGGCTGTTAATTATCATAGCAAGGAAAATGTACAAAGGGGTTTTATATTAAAACTAGTAAACAAGTTAATTGCCCAAGCTGGCCTCGAAGTTCTAAACAAACCAGTTTTATTTTTACCTCTATGTTTTCCTCATGTTACTGTGGGTCCACATGCTTTTTTTTTTTTAACCTGGGGTGGGGTGGGGCAGGCAGTCTTGGGAAGATTCATAGCCTTTGTAGACATCTTTTAAACGTTGAGATTTACAATGTGGGCAATGACTTTGATCTCCCCTCACTGGATTTGACTGGCTTAGTAAATGCAGAGGGAAAAAATGTCTTGGGAGGAATCCTTTTCTCACAATCCAATAGCATGAGAGCCTTTCCCAGTGACACAGGGTCCAGGCTAAACAAGAGAAATGGAGAGGTGAAGGCACAAAGGGGGTCTCACAGGGAAGACAGTAGTCACTGATACTGTTGACATTTCTCATAGGACACTTTTTGATTCCTTGTGAGCAATAGTCACTCCTTTTAATATAAAATACCTCCCTGCATTTTTTCTACCAGCCAACATATGTATATGAATATGATGTATATGTATATGTTTATGTAATACCTTTAGAATGTATAGTATATGTAAAGTGTAGGTATATAAATACTCTGTAAGTCTTAGAATCAGGGTCAAATGGGGGGTCTCATTTATTGTAAAAAAAAAAGACTCCATTAATGTCTAATATCACTCTTGCTCCATCTTTCTCTGCCTTTCTCCCTCTCTCTCCCTCCCTCCTTCCCTCCCTCCTTCCGTCTGTCTCTCTGTGTATGTGTTATTTAAAGAGATAAAAATTATAGATTTCATTTCTGCAAAATAAGATTTTAAGTCATGGTGAGAAAGCATTCATGATTTGATGTTTGATTGATTGACTGATTGATGATTGATTGACTTTACTGCTTTGGACACAGAGCAATGTGAAGTGGAATAATAATAAAAAATATCAAAACTTGTAACCAAACTAAAAATCATGGTGAAATCTCATACAAATGAGTGAGGCATGCTGGGAGGTTGAACTCACAGCTTGTGAGCCCACAGGTGTAAGTAGTCAGGAATCTACCCTTCACATGAACAATAAACTTTCCAGATGGATTGTGGGGGAGAGATATCTCTGCTCCTTGCTGTGAGCCTGGATTGCAGTGAAGTTCTCCAATGAGGAGCTGAATAAGCTAAATGAACTCCAAAATAAAGTACACCCACTTGAAGCTCTTTGGGGTGTAAGCTTTAGGAAAGGTATTTCTCCACAAACAATTAAACCAAGCCATACAACAGCTCTGTGGTTGTGACTGGGATGATTTCCAAAGGAAAGGAGAGGGAGGGCAGGCAAGGCAGGTATAAAAAAGCTGACAGAAAGTTGACAAGAAATGGAGTTAGGAAGAAATGAACACTGGAAGCTCAAAAGGTACTGTAGTGTCACCTCTCATTCAGAATAAGTCTATTTTTAACTTAGATGCTCAGAAACAGAAAGGACACTCAACCGTCTCAAAACTGGAATTTCAATTTGCTTCTTATTAAACTTACTTTATAAAAATAGATATGTTTTGTTTATTAATGTCCATAAAAAGCACATAACCTCAGAAAAGAACAAAAATATTAATAGGCTGATACAAAAATAATTTTCCTCAATCTCATAAATTAATCATATTGTTGTTAAACTTGGAACCTCAGCAGTTAAGGGATACTCTAAAATTAGTGCCAGTTAAAGAAGGAGGTACTGAATTGATTGATTGCTGATATTTCGTAGTATCACCATATTGTTGAAAATACCATCTCTTCACTTCTCTGCTATTAAAAAAGTCTTCACATGCCAAAAAGAATGCAGGAAAGTTCTGGAATTTACTTCACAAAATCCAACACAATATAACAATAAAACCAATAAGGGCAGTACAACAACAAAATTCACAATTCAATCTCATCTATGAGATCACCTCTGAGCATAAGTAAACTATCTTTTAAACATGTATCAGTAACTTAAACAAGAAACATATTTTGCATCTATATATTTTATGGTATATAGTATAATTATAAATTATATTTATAATATTAAAGGAAATAAAAGTAACCCTAAGGAAGTAGGTAATTTCCTCCCCCAAAACCTCATTTTGTGATTTTTATAAATGAGTAGATAATGAATTTCAATCGATTGTGGTTTTTAAACCACTGCTCACCAGTATGTTAGCATACCAATCAATTGTATAACACACCCAAATAAAACCAAACTAGTTTGTTTTCTGAAGCCAAGCAATGCAGGTGACTGGACACTCAACCCTGAGTGCTAACTAAACAATTTTAGAAGGAGCTATAAATGGCAATATCTTTCTGTACTTTTGTAATATAAAAAATGAGCAAACAGAAACAAAAGGCACCTCCCCGAAGTTCAAGCCACGTAGAGCAGCAAGGTATTCTGGCAATGAACTGTTGGCTAGAACACACTCACGTGGTGAAAACCAATGCTCATGCAGACAAAGTTATAAAATGAAGGGTTTCTTTTATTTGTCTGTGGCTGTAACTCAATGGTGAAGTACTTGCCCAGGACATGTGAAGTTCTGGGCTCTATTCCTAGCATATCCAGCAAAATAAAACATACACTTGTGTGTTGTTTGGAGACAGGGTCTCTATTAGCTCCAGCTGACCTCAGATCCTGTGGAAGCAGAAAATGTCCCCGAATTACTGATCCTTTTGCATCTAATAACAAACATGTACTACCATCCTTCTCTTCAATGATGTTATTCTAAGAAGTTAAAATTCACCTTGCACTCCCAGGTTCGTTTATGAGAACTTCTAAAGGAGGGTAAGCTCATGAGCTCTAATTTGTATTAATTTAAGAATGTTTCTACCTTATGGTTGTCAAAATGGAGATGGCATAAGGCAAGTATGATGTGAACATTTATGCCCAAGAATTTCTATCCAAAAGACTCATAAACTGTGTATAAAGACACTTTGCCATTATTTCCTCTATTAAAGAGCTCAAGAGTAAAAACGGTACTATGGAGAATATGCAGAACTTTCAATGCTTGATGCCAACTGTGTTGTGCAGTCGAGCACAAGGCACATTTTGGTTTGTATTTGCATCACTTTCAACACTGTTATTTTCCCAGGTACAATCTCTACTTAAGTTGGGAGGTTATAATTTCTGATTTAGTTGAGAATTTTCAAAAATATATCTTATAGACATTTTGCAGGGCTTAATAAGAAGTTAAATTAAATTGCCTATGGAAGTGTTTAGCTGAAATGATTACATATTGTGATTGTTGATCTTGTTACTGCTTATAGATTTGTTTTGGGCTTTGTTTAATTCATTGACATATTTTGTCACTTTATTGTTTGAGAATTTCATGCATGCATATAGAATGTTTTGATAAATCAGTTTCCTCTAGCATTGGTGATATTGTTAATTCTTTCTATATCCATGACACTTGGAAGGGAGACAAAGTAAGAGAGAGATTTATCTTAAATTTGTACTGTATTTAAACTGTTTTATACATTACTGTTTAATTCTCAAGCTTATCTTATGTATTTTCAGTGGGATATTTTCTTGAGTTTCCTGTAATTTATAATAACTTTCTATCTTTATCTTCAAAGTGGAAGCAATAACACCATCAGCTAAATAATCACCACTTGTTAATGTGTACTTTCTATGCATCTGGGGTAATAACAGTTGTCTTAAGTTCTTTTAGTAATCTCCACATTGAGAGAAAAGAGAGCCCTAAGACCTAACTGGGCATTTCCAACACTCCTATGGTGAAACCTAACTGAAATGTGAGGGACTAGAGGGTGGAATCTCTGGGGGATAACTAGGGCTTGGGAGTGAAGCTCTGAAGAATGGGATTGATGTTCTTAGTAAGATCAGAAGACAACTATGTCCTTCAACATGTGAAAAAATGTGAGAGCTTCTATTATATACAGTAGAAAGCCAGGCTCTACCAGACAAGGGAAGTGTCATCTCCTTGCCTTGGAATCTTTTCCCTTCAGAAAAATGTGAACTAAGCATTTCTTGTTCAGAAAAATGCCCAAAGCTGGGTATTTTCTTACAGTGGTGTAATAGATCAAAGCAGCCATTGAGTGCTCAGTAAATTGGCCAGAAGTGATGCCCACAGGTATTTTCTTGCCATATTTCCAATATTTTTTCCTCGAGGAACTATCATTGTAATGCTGGAAAGTTTTGAGACTTGTGGTTATAGCTAAATGTACCATCACTGTGCTGTATCATTTTAATTCTTACTAAATCGCAGATAAGTAAAGCATGGGTTTCCATTTGAAGTCCAACTGTGGAGATATAACAGAATGCAGTTTCTGTGTGATTAGTCACTTGGTTTCTATAGTCATCTTTATGTGGCAAGATGACTTGGATCTCAGTATCCAGACCCTTTATTTAGAACTTGTTTTCACTGTGCTGAATAAATATACATGTAGAAAACATCATAGGGTAGAGCCTCTTAATTGCTGTAAACATATATGTCAATGGAACCAGCCACATTTACATTGCTGAACATGGATTACCACTTTCCATCTCCAAAAGGTTTACATTATGCATACCAAAACTCTGAATTGTTTAATAGTAAGGTCTCACTGTTCCCTTCCCTCCAACCCAGTAACCACTGGTCATTGTATTTTTCTTTAACTCTTTGATTTTCCATGTAACTCATATACTTGAAATCTTAAAACATCTCTTCTTTTTTTCTGGCTTGTTTTTCATAACATAATGTCTGCAAAGATCTCTCATGTGAAAGCATGTAACAGGAATGCAGCCTTATTTAAGGCTGAATAATACCTTAAAGTATGTATGACACATCTTTTTCTCAGTGATAGCTTGAGTTTTCTTCCTTTTGGGGGGATTATTATAAATAATGCTATTATGAATGTAAAAGTACAAGTATATTGTCTTCAGTCCCTTTCTATGTATACACCATGAGTGTCAGCCTTTGGTTGCTACACAACATTGGAATTACAATTTTAGCAATAGAATTTAGTAATTCTTTGACTCCTTTATTACAGCATCAATCTGAATTTCATCATCCAATAAACAAAGTTTAATAATCATATTCATAGGCTGCACCGTGCTGTCCATGTTCCAGAGATTGTTCTGGCTTCTAGTCTTCTGACTGTTCTTCCAACACAAAAGCTGGCTTCCCAAACTACAGAGTTATAGAAGTCACTTTCACTATAACACATCATACAAAGGAGGAATTTTCAGAAGGAATTAAAACATCCCTATTGACATCACACATAAGTAACCATTGATATGAACTTTGGTTAATTATGGCAACTCTGGCTCTAACTCCTAGTTTGAAGTCTTTCTGATATGTTACATGTTACTCTGAAGTTCACTATCAAGACATAGTAAGTTGAAAATTAGTACACTCCACAGAAAGCATTGAATCCTAGGGTCAAAAAGAAGTATCAACGAATATAAACGTAGGATTCAATTTTATGGAAAAGAAATTTTTTCCATGTAAATGTATACCCTTATTTTACAACTAGACTGCTATAGTTTTTCCAATTTTACTTAATATTTTGCACATATGAATATTTCTCTCACATTTTTGTAATATATCATGAACTATGGATATCACATAGCTTTCAAGCTGCGTGAAATTATTGATGACACAATACTTATAGAATCCAAACACATGCAATGTGATTTGTTTGGGAAACAATAGACATTTTTATGACCTGTTTTCCCCATGGAATGCTTAAAGCCCCATGAGGTTTACCTAGAATCACACTTTCATGATCATGTGATGTATATGATCATGTGATGTTTATGTTTAGAATCATTCTAACTTCTTATTTATTTTATCCTTTGGTGAAACCTCAAGACAATGGCTTTCCTGTATTTATGTAACACGTTTCTTTTATGGAAATGCCAAATGCTCAGAGGGAAACTTTCTAGGGCATACGTGCCAGCATATTTATTCTGTGACACTTATTGACAATGCTGACATTTATTGCTCACTGGGTGCTACATATAATATAAAATTGTAATTAATAACTTTAATATATAAATATACTTGATTGCCGGGCATTGGTGGCCCATGCCTTTAATGCCAGCACTCGGGAGGCAGAGGCAGGCAGATCGTTGTGAGTTCAAGGCTAGCCTGGTCTCCAGAGAGAGTGCCAGGATAGGCTCCAAAGCTACACAGAGAAACCCTGTCTCGAACAACCAAATAAATAAATAAATAAATAAATAAACTTGATTTTAGTTCATTTACTTCTCATATGAACCTTGAATACTTCTCTGACTCTACATAGGTATTAATGATTATATGTGTGTACATATACAAATGATGAGATTAAAGGTCCGATGTTCCTAGTATCTGCCAAGGTTACCTATAAGGTAAGCAGTAAACCCAATAAATGTATATATTTTTCAACCTATCATTGAATGAAGTACTCGCTTATATTACAAGGAAATTCTACAATCAAGTGTATTCTAGGAGAGAGCCTTCATTTCTGCGCATTCTCCGATAACCTGCCCAAAGGTCATAGCTATTCAAATTATGGCTGACCACGGCCAGCCAGAGAGTTCCATCATCACCTAGGCATGATTTCTAGGCCCACAGTTGTAATCTGCATTTCACAAATCCCCGCCAGAGAGTAAGCGATGTAACTTTAGAGCGGATTTGAGCTGTCTTAACTTTTGAGACTCGTCATTTTTTTCTTTTTCTTTTGGACGTATGGAAAACCACTTGAATTTAAACATGTAAAGTGAAAACTGTGTTCTTTGAGAAATAATATTCGAAGTTTGGTTCTTCACAAGATGAATCTGTCAGACACACCGATGGATCCTCCACCCTTTTGTCCTCATTCTCTGCTTTAGCTTATACACTGAACAGACTCCTGCTTGACTGCGTGCTATGAGGTTGTTCCCTGGGTTTGCAGTTTAACTGCCTGTAATACACAAGCGATGGGTTGCCCTTGATGTCCTGAATTTCCAGGGCTCAGACAGTAAAGGTGGAATGGCAAGGATTATTTGTTGCCACTAGAGGGCAGTAACAACGATTTAACAATACAAAGCATGTTCTAACTTGCCACAGGCAGAGGAAAACAATGACTCTTTGTGGGTTAGGTCTCTGGTAGCTTTTGGCTTTAATAGAAGCACCAAGGACTTAGAGAAAAATCAGCAAATGTTCCAATTGCACTCTCCGGATTTTTCAAGATTAAAAAGTCTCGTTTGCAAGTCTTACTCCCAATTACGAGAACAGGGCATTATAAATCATTTTCTCTAGTAAGATCTTAAAAGTAAATGGGTGTTTATTAAAAATAAGGCTCCCTTAGCATAAATAGAGAAAGCACCTCATTATTGAGGGGTTAGGTAGGAGGAAATGGATGAGTTCATATAAAAATGATATAGGGTTTTAGCAAATACAAATGCAATTCTATTGATATCCTGTTTAGCATTTAAATATGACTGCTTGTGTGCTGAATGTTTTCACATGAATATTTAACAATTTTCTTAAGGAAAGGGAAGGGAAGCTTTATAATCAAACTGTAAGTTCCTTTGGGGATATAATTATGCAATCTCATTGTAGTCTTGATGTTCCAAGCAATAAGAAACATATGTTAATGTTCATCAGAGCTGTCCTATAATGACCTGTGCTAGACTGGCAAGTGGAAGGCCAGTGATTCTCTGGCTATGACAAGAGGCTTGACCTATTTCCTTCTGAGTGGTCATTTACTAATACTGTTATATCTAGTAAGAGGGCAAGGGCAAGACAAATTAGATATGTAAAAACATCCAAAATGTATTATTTGAGTCAATGTGAACAAAAAACGTAAAGTCAAGTGAAGTTTAAAGAAATTCCTAAAGGCACACAATTCTGTTGCTTCTGTGTTTTGTGATGGGTCCCTGACAGTTCTGAGAAGCCTCTGATCCCTGGACCACACTCTAAGCAACCCCAGTCTAAATAGCTTCTTAGCAGAAACAGATTGACAGAGACCATCTGGGTTCTAAGGCACCCTAGATTGGACTTCATGCAAAACCTTTTCAAGTTTGATTGGACTCAGCTCATCAGTGTTTACTATGGGGAAGCTGCTTTAGAACATTTGGTTTATTTAGCCATAGAGAATAATGTATTTGGCTTGTACTTAAGGCTGTGCAGTAAGTAAAACAAGTTGGGACCTTTAATCCCTCAGGAGGCAGAGGCAGGTAGATCTCTGGGTTCAAGGCCAGCCTGGCCTACAGAGTGTGTTTCAGGACAGCCTAGGCTGCACAGAGAAACCCTATCTTGAGAAAAAAATAAAAAACTAAAACTAAAACAGCAAAAAAAAAAAAAAAATCCAAAACTGAAGCTAAAACAAACCAGAAAAACCCAAACAAACCAAACCAAATGAAAACCTCTCATATTAAACACCTGATTTTCACAAAGCACAAAATTGAGCCTCTGGTGTATTACTTCCAGGCAAACAAGCTAATTGCTATCTCTGAGCAAGGACTTACTTGAATCTGTGTTTTGGGATTCTGTAGTCCCTATTCTATTGCTTACTCTCCGCCTCTATTTCCTCTTTCAGGTGCCCTATTTTTTAACTGCAGGTGTTTGTACCAATGACCAGGATACAGACATTCAACCTTGACAATAGAAGAAAAATGCCTGCATTGTGTTCTCATGCAATCTGACAGTGTCTACACAGCGTCTTAGGTATATACGCATACTGAGGAAGAACACAAAAGGCCAAATGAACTACTTTTCAAAGTGACAAATTTCAGAAGGCATCTAAATACGGGACCAATGGGACTGGACCAGTGGCATCTTCCTGAGTTGACATTTTGTTTTTCTGTCTGAGCATTCCATCCTGTTTAGCATTTGTCGCATTAATTCTCGCAAAAAGCAGTTATTTAGTTACAAAGTTATTTCATAAAAGATGTATTTCTGAACAGGTATGCATCAGCATTAGCACATAAAGTTTGAAAGTGTTGGTACTTCTCAAACTCAGCTTTCCCAACTGAGTTTGTAGCTAAAATCCAAAATGAGTTCAGTATGAAGCCTGTTAGTGGTTGAACAGTCCTCATGTGTGACCAGCCTGAACTTTAGCTCTGTTCTACATCAGGCTTGGATTTAGACAAACATACTCTTTTGTGATTACAGTAGAGACCTTTACTAAAAAGCAAGTATGTATTTGAGAACACTCATAGTAGTTTTTAATGATTTCACATATTTCCTGTGCTTTTTTAAATTCTAATTTAACACACAACATGGAAACATTACCCTGTCTGTTTGTGCACCAGAAAGGCTAACATACACAAGTTTCTAAACTATGTAAATTCAGTTGCCAGACCAAAAGGAGAAAATTAGAACACCTCACCCTTCTCTATTTGGTTTTATGGTTGTTTTGTTAACCAAAGTATGTGTTTAAATACACAAATCAATATTTGAAACTCTAGTTGAAATGAGCACAGTGTATCACTTCTCCAGGTCAAAACACAAGCAAGCAAACAAAACTAAAGAAATTAAAATACCACACCCATAATAAAAATACCAACAATAAAGCACTTCTGAACTTGGTATTCCACAAAACTTTTTAAAAGTTAGTGACTCTCAGAAAACTAACTAGTGTCTGTCAAAAGAACTCACAGCAAATTAGTTTCTAGTTTTCAAATACAATTGTGCATCTGTCCTAGTGTTTAATGAGAGCTATTTCCTAAGCAACCTTTTATGTATACATGGGGGTGTACAGTCCATAATATTTCTTGCAAAAATCTTTGTTTTTCAAAGTAACCACTGATACTTGCATTATTCTAAACAAAGCTTAATATCTATCCTCATTTCTAACACATGAATTTCAAAGGTCACAGCCACTGTTATGAATAGTTCTGTATTTCATATATATCAGTGATGACTGGACACTAAAATATATATAAGAAAGAACAGCACATTGAACATATCTAAGTTCAAGGACGACCTGTGCTATGAAAAATAAAGTAAATGGGCATATTTGAAGATGAGATAAATGAGAGGAGGCAAGGCATATCTACAGCTTATGTTTTAAAATAGAAGAAACTTGCAACTCTTACACTCATATTATTTTAGAAATAGCTTTTTACTCTAAGCTGTGTAACATTTTTGAGTGGCCAATGCATTAAGTATTATGTATCCTTAAACAATTCTGGAATACTGTGGTCTCTCAAGTCAAGTGCTTCATATATGACTAGAACAAGAACTTTTAAATGTGCTGGCATTTTCCCTAAGGCTTCTAGTATAACTTTGATAAAGAAAACAATAGTAACGATTGAAAGGTTCAGGCATTATGCTGGCCTGCCCCTGTTACCTGGTGGAATCCACTCAGGCAATACCCTGGTCAGCCCAAGGTTCCATGGGAAAGAATTCTGCACGCACGTGCAGAGGACCCCTTTAAAAGATAAGTCCCTGCCCCTTTACGCTCTCTGTCTCTCTCTCCCTCTGTTCCTGTCCCGCTCTCTGTGTGCTCTGTTCCCCTCTCTCTGTTCCTCGCTCTGTCTCTCTATGGTGACCGGCCATGGCGGTCAGCCATTTACCCTGTTCCTCTTCTTAGTCTCCCCATTCTGTCGGGCCTTATAATAAACTTATAGTCAATATGTTTGGCTCAGCAATTTCTCTTTTCTTCTTTTTAAACAAAACAATAACAACGATGCTGAAGAGTATTTACCACATGCCAATACTCTGCTAAGGATTCCATACTTTACCTAATTCTGCTATAAATGATTGCTATAAATGATTGCTGAAGGATATTTGATGGCACTGCAACACCCTAAGACTCTGTTAATGAAGTTAAGATTTAATCAGGGGCCAAAGCCAGTGACTAGCTGACCAGAATTAGCCATAGAGAAGCCAGGGATATGGATAGAGAAGACACACAGGAAGAAGGGAGGGACTTAGAGATTTAGCAGTCTCTTCAATCTGTGAAGAGTGGCGGGAAGGACAACTGGTTGCTCCACCACATCTTCTTTGGTCTAGTAGGTGTTTACCCCAGTATATGACTCCTAAGTCTTTATTGATAATAGAACAACTTAGATATAAACAACAAATGGCTGTTACACACATCAGTTTACAGCAATTCTAGTTCCCCGCCTAAGAGCAAATCATTCAAAATTCTATCTTGGATTAGGAAAGGGTCTTACTGATGGCTGCCAAAGGAGGAAGACTCATAGTTCTCTAGAGATATGGCAGTGGTCAGGTTGCTTATGTCCTGGTGAATGGCCACTCACCTATTCTTATGTGAACAGCACTAACTGAACTCAAGAGACTATCAATAATAACTACAATAAAAGGAGACTATGAAGTCGAGGAGCACACAGTTGGGTACAACATAGGAAGCTGAAGAGAGATAGTGGCAGATGGATATGACCAATATGCAATATGTCAGTGTATGAAACTTTCAAAGAATAACCATATTGTTTTAAAAGTTCAGTAAATTTTAAATCATTCACTATAGTTCATTCTGTTTAAAAGTACCTACTGTAAACATGTTCATTCTTCTGAAGGACTGCAATAACTTCAGGCTCTTTCATCTACCATAGTGAAACCTTGAAAATGTAAATCAATTCACATCCTTGCTCAAGTGCCTCAAATGGCTTCCCTTTTAGCTAGGATTCAACACTCCAGAGCCAGGAAAATGGCTCAACAGGTCAAGGCGTTTGCCACCAAGCCTCATGGCTTGAGTTTGACCCTCTGGTCCCACAAGGTGGAGGAGAAATTCAATTCCTACAAGTGGTCATATTATTTCCACAAGCTCACTATGATATCAGTTTGCTCACACATGTTTACACACACACACACACACACACACACACACACACACACACACACACACACACACCAGAAATGAATAAATGTAGTAAAAAGGAAGAACAATATTTTTATATGATACAACAGAGCCTCACCTTCACTTTTGTTCAAATAAATTGCATTGTTCTCTACTTGCAAATGGATCTGCCCTTTACACTCTGCCTGAAATGTTCCTTTCAGGATAACTGTCACAATTTATTCTCATTCTATTTTCAAGTCTCTTCTCAGCTAATAGTTATTTAAAAATTATTTCCTAGCCTCCTATCCAATTTTATTTTCTTCACATATTCAACTTTATCAAAAATATTTGTTTAATTGTTTTCTTACTTAATATCTGATCTCGCGCCACTTTCTCTTCTCTTACCACTTCTATGTAAGAGCTTGTTTCCTGGTCTTGTATTGACTGCTACCATCTTAAGAAAAGAGCCTGGTTTATAGTAAGTGTTTAATAAATATTGATGGTTTAAAGTGGCTCATTCTTGTCAACTTTCTCTTCATGCTTCAGTGGAGCTAAGTCCACTTGATCCACATTTCTTGCCTTGGATTTAGGCACAGAGCTAACTGCTCGAACCCCCCCCCCCTTACACACACAGACACACAGTCCTCTAAAACTTACTGCAGAAGTTTCACAAACACGCAATCTACCGTAGTTACACTACTGTCTTAGAATTTAAATTCTGAAAGATTATAGAACCTATGCTTTTTTTGTCTGGAGAATTTAAGAAAATAAAGGATAATGAACTCATAGTATGATGGGTACAGATCATCAACATATTTTTGTGAAATATATAAATACAAAAATGACTAAACATCACTGTAATACCGTTAAATATTTGCAGTGGCTGAATGTATAATGCAATGCACTGATAATAAGTTAATACTAAATACATGTTTTTTTTTTTTCTCATGACATGTTGATCTAACAGTATATGATGTTATCTTGTATATTTTCCTTGAGTTTTAGTCTTTTGGGCAACTCCTTGAATTGGTTTGTTTCTGCTCCAATCCCAGACATCATCAGGGTCCTCAGGGAATCAGTCTAGAATCCCTCATGAGCCAGAGGCAGAAAATTATTAAGATGATGCTCTAGCTTCTTCCTTTGTGGTGACAGCACAGTCGTGATTTTTTAACCCTCTGTTAAGTGTGAGAAGGCAGCTTCCCACCAAAGCAGCCCGTGCTCCTCCTATAGGCATCAAAGTGGTGTTTACACATCAATCACACTGAACCACACAGCAGTGAAGAAGTACTCTCCTGAGTGACTTGATTCATAACTCCCTGATTTGCTACAGACATCAGGCATTTCCTGTTGGCTATTACACAGAGAATTAAAACATCCATGAGGGTTCTGTGCATTGCCATTTTTCTACTTAAAAGTGGCAGGAGGACATGGACTAGACATCATTTTTATGAAGTCTATGTGTATATATTAATCTGAAAAAAAACATTATGAAAACTAGGCGGAAATGCATTGTATCCAGTGTTCTATCAGAAAGAACAAACCACATGAGCAAATGCCCATCTTCCCCAGTGACAAAAGCTGTATGAACTTGCATCTTGCTTCCTGAGCACAGAATGGAGGGCTGCACAGTATTGATGCAAAGGGACATATGCCATGTTCTGTCACTGGCTTCCCCAGCATAAAGATGACCAAAAGAGGAACTGTCTTGTGCTATGACTTTTCTGCATACATATCTATTTTGAGTTTTATTGAGGATCATTTATATCTCTCTATATTTATTTGTTCGTATTTAAGTGATTTACTTACATATGCTTATCTGATTCATTGAAATTTATTCCAAATTATGTTGGACATAGTATAAAATTACATCTCTATAAAATAATTAATGATATGCTATTACATAATAGCATAAAATTACATAAATAATGATATTACATCTTCATATAGTATTTGTTTTTATAAATATACACATACATACACATGTTCATATATCTAAATTTACTGTTTGTGATTTGATACTGTTTTTCTTTTTAAGTATATCATTAAGTACGTATTTTGGCTACAAATTTTGTGAATGGAAAGAATATTTTAATGTCATGAGTAGACATAATTTTGTTTAAATAAAACAGCATTATGAAAGTAGAGGTCAAAACATACAGTTTAAATTATTTTAATAAATTAAGAAGAAAATGTTCACTATTTGGGCTGGGAATACAAATCACTGGTAGAGTACTTACTAGCACATGTAAAGCCCTAATTTTATTTCCCAGCACCAATAAAAGTTTGCAAAATTTTTACCATCTATTGTCCCAGAGATGCTACCTCATGTCTGTCTCTTTCCCTCCCTTCCTCCTTCCCTTTCTCCCTCTAATCTCATATCTCCCTCTCTAACAATTGTCTATCATCTATCTATCTATCTATCAACTATCTATCTATCATTCTATCATCTAGTCTATCTATCTATCATTCTGTCTATCTATATATCTACCATTCATGTCTCTATGCCAGAAGTAAGCTTATGGATATTTAAATTTTTTTGAAATTTTATTACAAATAATAAGCATATAAACATGATTCCAAAAATCAATGACAGTACATGAAGATTAGCTGTAAGCATTTTATTGCACCTAAGAAGATTCTCCTAATATCAGTTCAGAGAGAACTGGTGTTATCAAATTTTATTAAGTTTAATTAGTAGATCTTCTCCCTGACCATCTTTAAGTCTGGCATGAATATTATTATTTTTCAACACAGTACAGGGAAATAATACCCTGAAGTTGCCATACCATCACTGCAGTTGAAAACACTTATTCCAAAAGGAAAATAAACCTTTCATAGAAAACAGACATTGAATGGGAAAATAATTATTTTTATTGATGTTCTTCAGAAAGAGGACTGCACTACAGGTTGCCAAATTCAGAAACTATTATGTAGAAAAGTTGAGTTAAAATGTTTTGCCTTGCCATAAATACCTTACAATCTAGGAGTCTGCTTCAAATTTTACACCCTATACAGATCTATAAAATTAGAATGGAAAAAAGCAACCCAATAGGGTATATGGTACATTGTAGTACAACATTAAATTACAGAGTTAGAAATTATTTAAGACTTACCATTAGTTTGGAGTTATCCTTTCATAATGTCACCTTAATAAGCAGTACCTGAAAGGAAAAGAAATATAATGAAGTATTACCAATCTTAAAAATACTCCTGAACTAGTATTTTAATCATTCACATTTATTCTCAAAGAGGGCTTAAAACTCAAGCATCCTTACTGAAATAAAATTCCAAATAGAGTTAAAAATTCCACTCTGAACATCTGCCAGATGAAACAGCCTGAATATAAGTATAGATATAAAATACATCAAATATTTTCTTTACTACTAATAATCAATTTGAAGTACTTAGTTTTTCTTAAGTCTAAAATTATGTGATTCACAAACATCCAAATTTATGAGAATATAAATTAAACTATTAAAGTAAGTCCACCTTAGTTAGGTTTCTATGAAGGCAAATTGTACTGCTATTACCATGATTATTGTAGTTTATTAAGTGGTAAAATTATTTTAGAAATGAATTATTGGCCTGTTGACAACTGAACAAAATTCTGTCATTGATATGTGTGGATGGAAGTTTCTGTCCTGATCGGTCGGTCCCCTCAGCCATTTATTCCCAAATAAACACAGATGCTTTTAGTAATTATAAATTGTTTGGCTATGGCTCAGGCTTCTCATTGGCTAGCTCTCTCTTAATTATTAACCCATTTCTATCAACCTGTGTATCTCCACATAGACTTGGCTTAGCAGTGATGCCCAGTCTCTTGCTTCCTTAGCAGCTACATGGCATCCATCTCACTACTTACTCTCTGCTGCCTTCCTCTTCCCAGAATTCTCCTAGTCTGGTAGCCCAGCCTATACTTTCTGCTTGACTATATCCTGCCTGTCTATTGGTCAAAACAGTTATATTCATCAACCAATAAGAGAAATATATATCCACAGCATGCAGAAGAACATCCCCCACCAGATATGTTCAGTGTCTATAAATATATACTTTTTTCAGTCACAGGCTTTACTAAGGAAAGTCTACTTTAAAAACATAGTTTTAAAAATATCATGAAAATCAAATGGGTTAGATTGCAATATTAAATCTACTCCATCAAGTGCATTTTTAACTCTTAGAAATAAATCATTTTATATGATATTTTGATAACTCATTTCTTTCCACTTTATTTTCTGTCATATCCATCCAAATTTACGTATGCATAACACAGAATGGAATAATTTTAAATGAAGTGAAGACTTGGGGGTTTTATAGATCACATTCAAACTCTGTTCCAAGTGGCAAATATTAACAAGATGATTGATGGCTAGTGCAGTTTTTCAGACAGCAGAATGTTAGTGGGAGCACTAGAGAGCATGTTTTCCTCTGCTGACCTAATTCGTCCAGAGTTGGCACAACATTTGGAAACTCAAACACTAAGTAAGGCTAGTGTCCAGACCACGAAAATACAGAAAAGTAGAATGGAAAATTATAACCCGATGTTTCAACATTTTTATCTCAAGCTGATATGGTCTACAATTTTTTATGAAAAGTACATAAATAGATCAATGATATGTACATGAATATATGTCCACACTGTGTTCAGTGAATAAATGATTTTTTTAAAATCTTTTAACTTTATTGCTATTGTGTAAATATGTAAGAGCATGCATGATGTGTTTACGTGAGTGCAGGTGTGTACACGCCAACGTACTTGTGTGGAGGTCAGAGGTTATGTTTGTGGAGTTGGTTTTCTCTTCTGCCTTTACATGAGTTACAGGGACCCATGTTATTTCATCTCAGTATCTCGTGTAAAAATATTTCTTGATCTGCTTAGTGATGCAAACTAATAGTAAACATTGATAATAAAATCAGTGTACTGTTAACAACTGAGTACAAATACATTTGCATTTATTGAATAAAATGCTATAAGCTTTATTGATTTTTTTTATCCCCAAAAGGACACAGGGAGAAATAACTCAAAATGATTAATTGACTGTTAGTGGATATAATTTCCTTTTAAGAGGTCCTTAAATAGAATCTTCAGCATATAAGTTCACCTTTAATCTGCACCCTGGAAAAAGTTAATCTCTGTGGAGCACTAATCAGTGATCTGCTTTTTATAATACCTATGATTCCAGTTTCCTGATTTAAACATTATACTCCAATGTCTTAATATTGCCCTATGAAGCTGTATGTGGGAACCTGGTAAATCACAATCAATCACTGCAGATAATTGATAGGCAGGTGACAATTGTCTAGAAATCACGTGCAATGCCTTTCTAAGTGTGTGACCAAAGTGTTAGAAATAGCAACATTAGGCTAAGACTAACATCTTAGAAATTATAGGTCTAGAATCTCCTTGATTGGTTAGCAATCCTTGATTTGGGAGGATTACACTTTATCTATTGACTGCCAGCAGCCGCATTGTATTTCCTCTGCCGTGAAGCACACTTGAAAGACATGACAACAGTCCTCAAAGGACAGGGAATAGAAGCGTCCTCCAAATTACCACTATTGTTTATTTTGTTTAGCAGGCAATTAATAAAAAAAATCATCTCTACCCTTGAACTAATGGGTTTACAGCTTCATTTATAGGTATTTTTGGGGTTTTTATTTTAATTTATTAAACCACCTGGTAGTGAAGTATATGAGAAAGTGTGAACAACTCCTAACTTTTTAGTGTCAATGATCAAAATATCAACAAGCATGCCTCATAAACAATGATGCTATGGCTGGTTTGTTTCAGAAAGCATGTGCATGAATTATACCTGGGAGAGATCAAGAAGAGGTTTCATTCTAGAGGAAACTTTATTTCCTTGTTATAATTCTTTCAGGGATAATGTATCAAGAATCCAGGCATAGCTGCTCACACCACATCTATAAACCCAGCACTTGGGAGCTGAGGCTGGAAAATTGCTATGAGCTTATTCTCAGCTTAAGCTTCAGAGTAAATCAAGGCCAGCAGAAGCTACAGTGTGAAACTTGGTCTCAAATGAAACCCAAAGTAAAATTAAAATTAAATTAAAAGTAAAAATAAGCAACAAAAGGGTGTCTGTCTTAATCTCGAGAAGAGCCAATGGCAGTGTGGACAGTGCCTCCTTGTTCTGCATGAGAATCTTGAGAACCTGATGTCTTTGGCTCCCATTTCAACTGCAGGGAACAAAGAGAGTCCCATCTCTTTAAAGACTGTTCCTAAATGAGATTTACAATCCAATCTAGTCTTCTTTTCTAAGTGAAACTCATGTATCCAGCATCGCACTGGGCATCTCCACTTGAAAAACTCATTGCCTGCCCAAGATTAATCTCTTTACCTTCCTCTCCAAACCTCTCTGTGTAAAGATATTTCAGTATTGAGCAATGACAACCATAACCACTCCTTCACTTACTCAATGCTCAAACTCAAGAAACCAAGGTTGATTCTTTTTCTGCACTATTTAGTTGAGAATTATTTCCTTAATCACTTTCTATATATCATTTGGCAGAGCCCATGCTAAAGATTTGTATCAAAGTTCAGTCACTTTCTAACATAATTTTATGAAAAACAATAACTAAATATTTAACATTTTAAAACATGGGGAAGGGAAGAGAAGGAGAGTGGAAAGGAGGGAGGGAAGGAAGAAGAAAGAATATGAAAAATAAGAAAGAAGTTAGAGAAGGAGGAAGACTTACAGGAAACATGAAGGGTGGGAGAGGGAGGGAGGGAGGGAGGGAAGGAGGGAGAGAGGACAGACAGGGACAAAATTAAACCTAGTGATAAAGACTCCCCATGTTGAAGTTTCTCAGTGTGCCATTTTGCATAATTAGCAATGTGTCTCATTGTCAGCAAAATAATGCAGTGTCTGGGAAGTGATCAGATAGCCCAGTAGCTCCTGGTGGAATGGGAGTGGAGGATCCAAGCATGTCACCGGAACTTCTCTCATTCCTCCTGCACATATGATAACCCCTTCATCACCAGCTGGCAGCCAAGGCAACCTGGATCTGATGTTGTCTGTACTCCGCCCAAAAGCTTCCCGTGGACTCAGAGCAAGACCTAGATCTTGATGAAAATTCACAGACCAGGCTGGTGAAACCCACAGAAACAGCTGACCTGAACATCAGGTAGCTCTTGGTCCCCAGACTGATAGCTGGGAAACCAGCATGGGACTGATCCAGACCCCAGGAACATGGGTTTCAGTGAGGAAACCTTGGAAATCTACAGGACCTCCTGTAGTAGTTCAGTACTTATCCCTAGCATAGGTGTGGACTCTGGGAGCCCATTCCACATAGAGGCATACTCCCTGAGCCAAGACACACAGGGGTGGGCCTAGGCCCTATCCTAAAGGATATGAAAGACTCTGATGACACCTTATGGAAGGCATCACCATCCAGGGGGAGCAGAAAGGATATGTGATAGGTAGGGTTTTAGTTGGGGCGGAGTGGTAGGGGAGAAGGAGAGGGAGAGGGAACTGGGATTGTCATGGAAAACAATCTTATTTCTAATTCAAATAAAAAAATCTGCAAAAAAGAAAAAAATCACAGCCTACACATAGGCATCTAGACCCTTTCTGGTACCTATTGCCCATATCTGGCTTCCTGAAGCTATCACAGTCTCTTCTCTCATCTTTGAACTTCCCAATATGCCTCATATGTCTCCCCTTGAGACATATGTTCTCCAGCCAGATGTTTTATTTCTGTGTTGCCCTTTGGATACATATCACCTAAGAAGGAAAGTCTATCCCTAACACAGGACATAAAATGGCACAATGACCTTCAGGGTTTAATCCTTCAGCTTGCTTTATTTTTCTTCCCAGCATCCTTTGCCTCCTGGAACCTATGTGTACACGTATATATAGTTACCATTATCAGTATTTATTAGTACCCATCTCCTTAAGGGCATACTTATTGACTCAGTTTCATTGCTAATTCCCATGACAGTGTCTATCACATAATGAAGTAATAAAGTCATATCGACTAAAGAAGCACACAATATGCAAGCAAATAAGCAAAAGTGGTGATTCTAGGTAATGAAAAGTGCCATGAAGCAAATGAATGAGGAGAGCAGGGGATCCATGGACAGGGGCATTGCCTCATGGGTGATGGACATCTCCAGAAGCATTCATTAAGTAAAGGTCAGAATGGCTATGCTAAGTAGTCAAGCCTTCCATGAAGGAAAACTAATAAAGGGATAAAAGAAAAGCTGCATCTCTGTGCATTATTTAAAGGTATTCTGGAAGAAATAGTAAAAGAAAATACATTGTTAGATGTGTTTTCTAAATGAACAGTGAGTCACTTTTTCAAACAGAGGAGGATTGCAATATCTCCTAACCCCTTCTCTGCATAGACGTAGGGTAGTGTGCTGGAAAACACATGGAGAAATTTATACTCTATATAGAGCATTGAACTTTCAGAATTGGTATTGCAAATTTACTGGTTATATATACCTTTGGCCATAAGTATTGAGAACAGAGTCTGAGTTCATTATTCCCACCATTAAGAAGAGCTCAACACTCACAAAAGCGAATGAACCAGGCTTAGCTTCCACAGAACACACTAAACTGTGTCCACTGAGGCATGATGTCTTAGAGAAAATTGCAGCAAGATTCTACAAGCTAGTCTTAAGATTGAGGTCAGCAAGGAGGCCAATCCCAGCACCAACTTTCACACCAACTTTCAAGGTTTCTTCCTTTTCCCCAAATAAAACATAGGTAGTATTCCGGGCATGAGAAAGTGGCTTCAGTGAAAGCCTCCAGTTTTCATTTACCTCCAGTTTTCATTCACTTCATGCAGAATTCATGTGTGTGGGGGGGTGGTGGGGTGTGTGTGTGTGTGTGTGTGTGTGTGTGTGTGTGTGTGTGTGTGTGTGTGTGTGTGTGTGGGTGTGTGCGTGTGTGTGCACGTGTGCGGTCGAGCACTCCTGAGTCCAGTATATGCACGTTTGTGAGGGTGTGTACATGAATGCATGGAAGCATGCTTACATGTGTGAATGGAGAAGCCAAAGGTGAACCACGGGGGTACTCCTCCATCACTTTCCATCTTATTTTTTGAAACAGGGTTTCTCATTAATCTAGAATGCATTCTCAGGTTGGCTGGTCAGTGAGCTCCTAGGATCTAATTAAGTACCATTGGTTCAAGGAAAACAAATAGACACCATTGAATTTGTGACTCCATCACTTTTGAAGAAGGAAGGAATATGGGAGATATAGAATGGACACCAAAGTCAATGAAAGAACTTATTTGAGAGGATTGG